>NW_027650112.1:0-170000 GCF_965287045.1 Carcharhinus amblyrhynchos
TATCTGGTGGATCCATTACAGGACGATGGGCTCAGTTAAAGATTGAACTTCTCGGGTAATTGTCACACAAGATTTACCGGGGGATTCTGGGGTGTGGTGTGGGTGTCCCCAGCATCTTTTTTGGGTATGTCCAATTAGGATGTCTCAGAGTGTGAAAAGTATGAGCCCAAATTGAATATAACCTAAAACATTAGTTCAGCCTTAAGCAGGAATAATGAGTTGAACATTGGACATGTACTTAAACAAGAACATAACCTGTTCAGAGAGGTGAAGAAAATGTTGATAAAAATGGTGCCAGAAATGACATTGGTAACATTACGTTCAGTTACACTGATAACATTCAGATACATTAGCAACATGGAGAACAGCATTGAGACGTATTTTCAATAGATGTTTAAAGTTCTGAGCGGTTTAGACGAAGTGCAGAGAAACTGTAACTATTGCTGGAAAAATTGAATATATTTGTCTCAATTTCACCGATCTCTTCCAAAGAAAACCAATCGATTTGAAGGAAACAGGGTGATAAGGGAGGTGGGATATTTGGGCTAGAAGGATTGACCTTGCAGTGTCCGGCACAGACTCGCTGACGTTCCTCAGTGCTGTTAACTATTCAATAAATCTACTGGGCCACCCTGTAAAATGCAACAAAGGCTCATGTTTCCTTTCTCAAATCACTGGAATAGTTGTTAGTATATTCTCGGTTCTTACCTTGTGCTGTGGTTCTTGATTCTGGTTCCAGAGAGTCCTGATAAATTAGTGTAGAGCTTACAGCAGATTATCGAACACACCCTGGGTAAAGAATAACTACACATCAGGGTCATAAACAAAACCTTCACCCTGATCAGCACAAACCATTAACACATTGTACTTTTATTTAGAGCTGCATCCGAATTAAACGACATATCATTTTAATTGAATTGTTCTGATTAGTTGCTGACCAATTTTGACAAGGATGTTCATTTTGTTGCCTGTTGATAGTGATTACATTTCCCCCTGCTCTTTTAGAAACACAGAAAAACAGTCTCCATTTACTGGCTGTGATGTTTTTTTTCTCTTTGTATTACGTATTGTATAATGTCTTTATTATTGGAATATCAACTTTCAAACATAGCAAAGTTCAAAACTCAAACATTGTTGGTTTATTGGGTTCAGACACCAGAGGATAGGAAACACTGAGATTTACCGTTAAAATATCTTCATTTTCAATCACTAGATTTTCACTTTATTTTGCTACAATTCTATCTGTGTAAATGTAATTTATTGATATTGTTGATGCATTAATCTCGGTACCCAGGCTTCTATTCTATTCTACTGCCCTGAACTTGTGTGTTTTCCGTCATCGATAATTCTCCCAGCAACAGTAGATTAATGAGGAGAATGTCTCAGACTAGTCTCCAGTTGGTTATCTGCGCTATTTTTTGTTCACAGCCTGAGATGTGATCAGGAATATAGCAGCTAATTAGCCTCAATATTTGGTAATTAGCTTTGTCTGCTGGTTCCATTTTTTGGAATGGAATCACTCAATGTCTGTCACATGAGAGAACAGATCTACCAGAGGGAGTGGCAGTATTATCACAGGAAAGGTGGTGGGAACCCTCAGAATTGAACTTCTTGGGCAATGTGGTACAACCCTGACTAAAGGACCTCTGGCCTGTTGTAGGGACATCTTTGGACACCTCACAGTTAGGATGTCCCCGGCCCCACACTGCATGTCAGACGTGACTTAGAACATAAGAACATAAGAAATAGGAGCAGGAGTAGGCCATCTAGCCCTTCGAGCCTGCCCCGCCATTCAATAAGATCATGGCTGATCTGTCGTGGCTCAGTTCCACATTCCCGCCCTCTCCCCATAACCCTTAATCCCCTCTCTTATCAAAAACCCATCAACCCGTGTCTTAAGTATATTGAGCGAGGTAGCCTCCACCACTTCAACGGGCAGAGAATTCCAGAGATTCACCACCCTTTGAGTGAAGAAGTTCCTCCTCAACTCTGTTCTAAACCGCCCCCCCTTTATCTTGAGGCTGTGCCCTCTAGTCCTACTGTCCTTTCTGAGCGGGAAGAGTCTCTCCACCTCTATCCTATCCATCCCATTCATCATCTTATACGTCTCAATGAGATGACTCAGTGACTTGCTCAGACCTTGGAGGTTACGATGAAACTTTATGAAACTTTGTTCCAGCTTCAAGCAGGAATATCCCCTCGAGTAAAAGACACACACGAGAGTGAAGATGTAAGGTTCACAGAGGACAAAGAAAAATTAGTAAAATCATACATGGATGAAGGAACTCAGTTGCATGATTACTATCAGCACATGTGGAAGGGAGGTCGATAGAAGCTTTCATGTGATGTTACAAACACTGAACAGTTTAATATTAACTGCAGATAAACTGTTATCATTGTTAAAGGATTTGGAAGCATTTTTATCCCATTTCACTTTGTTTAAACAGAAATGAAGAATTCTTGAAGGAAAGGATGACGGGGTACATGGACAAATAGGGGAAAGAAGGACTGGCTGGATTGGTATTATGGAAAACTAACAGATGTGTTGAGTATAGGGCTAACGGGAGGACTTTGAATAGAGTGGAGGAGCAGAGGGATCTAGGTGTATGTGTACATAGATCCCTGAAAGTTGGGAATCAAGTAGATAAGGTTGTTAAGAAGGCATACGGTGTCTTGGCGTTTATTGGTAGGGGGATTGAATTTAGGAGTCGCAGCGTCATGTTGCAACTGTACACAACTCTGGTGCGGCCGCACTTGGAGTACTGTGTGCAGTTCTGGTCCCCACATTACAGGAAGGATGTGGAGGCTTTGGAGAGGGTGCAGAGGAGGTTTACCAGGATGTTGCCTGGTATGCAGGGGAGGTCCTATGAGGAGAGACTGAGGGATTTGGGGTTGTTTTCACTGGAAAGGAGGCGGCTAAGAGGGGATCTTATAGAAACATATAAGATGATTAGAGGTTTAGATAGGGTGGATGGTGATAGCCTGTTTCCTCGGATGGAGAAATCTAGCACGAGGGGGCATGGCTTTAAATTAAGGGGGGGTAGTTATAGGACGGATGTCAGGGGCAGGTTCTTTACCCAGAGGGTGGTGAGGGACTGGAATGCCCTGCCTGCTGCAGTTGTAAATGCGCCTAGTTTGGGGGCGTTTAAGAGATTGGTGGATAGGTTTATGGACGAAAAAGGAGTGGTTTAGATTAGTGGGTCAATGTTTTTTTTTTAAAATAAGACTGGTCGGCGCAACATTGTGGGCCGAAGGGCCTGTTCCGCGCTGTAATGTTCTATGTTCTATGTTCTATGTTCTAACACAGACACACTGACCTCCTTGAACTTTCTAACCTATCGATCCATGGCACCAAAACTCGAGATTGTTCAGATTCCCTACATTAAAACAATGTAAAGGTGGTGAGGATATTCTGGGCTCTTACCGTGAGCAGCCGTTCCCGCTCCTGGTTCCAGAAAGTCTGAACAAATTAGTACAGTGGATTCAACCGCTTATCAAACACACCCTGGGTAAAGATCAGTTACACACAGTCATAAATACGACCTTCAGTCTGATCAGTGCAACTCCTCACCACACCTTTCTCTTAATGCCAGCTGGGTCTGAATTAAACAGTATAATTTTACTGAATCCTTTCAATAAATCCGTAATCAGTTTAAACGAAGACATTCATTCTGTGTACCTAATAACAGAGAGTATTGTCCACAGATTCTTTAAGACCCACAGAGAAATAGTCAGCAGTTGTTAGATGTTATCACCCACTGTCTAACTTATCTATTATTTAATGAGGCAATTCCCGGGAGAACAAGGTTCAAAGATCAATGTTCATTTATGGGTTTCATCCGGCAGAGAACAGGACACAATAAACTCTCTTCTTTGAAACATACTTGCTCTCAAACACTAAATTTAAATGTTGTACAAAATGATGGACATTTTGAGCATTAACTCGTGAGACTCTGTTACAATTGGTGACAGGATTCAGAAACTTCTAATCCAATTTCACAGAGGACTTATATACGTGTCTCAGATAGATAGAGAGAGAGAGGGAGAAATAGATCGACAGATAGATAGATAGATAGATACATAGATAGACAGATAGATAGATAGACAGATAGATAGATAGACAGATAGATAGATAGATAGATACATAGATAGACAGATAGATAGATAGATAGATAGATAGACAGATAGATAGATAGATAGATACATAGATAGATAAATAGATAGATAGATAGACAGATAGATAGATAACGAATGCACCAAAAAGTCAATATTTCACAATTTCACTACGTTAAAATTTGATAATTGTTGTCACACAGCAGAGTCATAAACATGAACTTCAGCCTGCTCCGTACAAATCCTCATCACATTTTCCCTAATTTAGTGCTGGGTCTGAATCACTCATATTCTCATTTATATTAACTTATACCGATAATTCACTGATCAAGTTGAACAAAGTCAGTCATTCTGTGTGCCTGTGAGAGTAATACATCCCCTGGTAAATTCCGATCTACCGGGAAACATTATACAGTTGTTAGATTTGATGTTTTCCTTATTTTGTTACCCACTGTATAATGTCTTTATTACTTGACTATAAACATCCAGAGAGAACAATGTGCAAAGAGTATTGTTCCTTTATTGGGTTCAGACATCATCATGTAGGAAATGTGTTGAAATATGTGTTAATAAAAAAAAACTTTGTTTTCAACCGTTAGATATTTAATTCTATTTTGTCAGAGAAACTGTCTCAGTGTCTCAGGGTCTCAGGGCCTCTGGGTCTCTGTGTCTCAGTGTCTCAGTGTCTCAGTGCCTCAGGTTCTTAGGGCCTCTGGGTCTCAGGGACTCAGGGTCTCAGGGTCTCAGGGTCTCAGGGTCTTTGGGTCTCAGTGTCTCTGAGTCTCAGGGTCTTTGGGTCTCAGTGTCTCAGTGTCTCAGGTCCTCTGGGTCTCTGGGTCTCTGTGTCTCTGTGTCTCAGGGCCTCTGGGTCTCAGGGTCTCAGTGTCTCAGAGTCTCAGGGTCTTAGGGCCTCTGGGTCTCAGGGTCTCAGTGTCTCAGGGTCTCAGGGTCTCAGGGCCTCTGGGTCTCAGGGTCTCAGGGTCTCAGTGTCTCAGGGCCTCAGGGTCTCTGGGTCTCATTGTCTCTGGGCCTCAGGGCCTCTGGGTCTCTGGGTCTATGAGTCTCAATGTCTCAGTGTCTCAGTGTCTCACGTCCTCTGGGTCTCTGGGTCTCTGAGTCGCAATGTCTCTGGGTCTCAGGGTCTCAGGGCCTCTGGGTCTCTGTGTCTCAGTGTCTCACATCCTCTGGGTCTCTGAGTCTCAATGTCTCAGTTTCTCAGGGTCTCAGGGTCTCAGGGCCTCTGGGTCTCAGTGTCTCAGTGTCTCACGTCCTCTGGGTCTCTGAGTCTCAATGTCTCAGTGTCTCAGGGTCTCAGGGCCTCTGGGTCTGCTTGTCTCATGTCCTCTGAGTCTCTGGGTTTCTGAGTCTCAATGTCTCAGTGTCTTAGGGTCTCTGGGTCTCAGTGTCTCATTGTCTCTGGGCCTCTGGATCTCTGGGTCTCTGAGTCTCAATGTCTCTGTGTCTCAGTGTCTCACTCCCTCTGGGTCTCTGAGTCTCAATGTCTCAGTTTCTCAGGGTCTCAGGGTCTCAGGGCCTCTGGGTCTCAGTGTCTCAGTGTCTGACGTCCTCTGGGTCTCTGAGTCTCAATGTCTCAGTGTCTCAGGGCCTCTGGGTCATTAGTCTCAATGTCTCAGTGTCTCAGTGTCGCAAGGCCTCTGGGCCTGCTTGTCTCATGTCCTCTGAGTCTCTGGGTTTCTGAGTCTCAATGTCTCAGTGTCATAGGGTCTCAGGGTCTCAGGGCCTCTGGGTCTCAGTGTCTCAGGGTCTCAGGGCCTCTGGGTCTCTGGGTCTCTGGGTCTCAGTGTCTCAGGGTCTCAGGGCCTCTGGATCTCTGGGTCTCTGAGTCTCAATGTCTCAGTGTCTCAGTTTCTCAGGGTCTCAGGGCCTCTGGGTCTCAGGACCACTGGGTCTCAGGGTCTTCGTGTCTCATGGTCTCAGGGCCTCTGGGTCTCAATGTCTCAGTGTCTCAGGGCCTCTGGGTCTCTGAGTCTCAATGTCTCAGTATCTCAGTGTCTCATGGTCTCAGGACCTCTGGGTCTCTGGGTCTCTGAGTCTCAGTGTCTCAGGGCCTCTGGGTCTCTGTGTCTCAGGGTCTCAGGGCCTCTGGGTCTCTGTGTCTCAGGGTCTCAGGGCCTCTGGGTCTCTGTGTCTCTGAGTCTCAATGTCTCTGTGTCTCAGTGTCTCAGGGTCCCAGGGTCCCAGGACCTCTGGATCTCAGGGTCTCAGTGTATCAGGGTCTCAGGGCCTCTGCGTCTCTGGGTCTCAATGTCTCAGTGTCTCAGTGTCTCAGTGTCTCAGGGTCTCAGGGCCTCTGGGTCTCTGTGTCTCAGTGTCTCAGGGTCTCAGGGCCTCTGGGTGTCTGAGTCTCAATATCTCAGTGTCTTAGTGTCTCAGGGTCTCAGGGCCTTTGGATCTCTGTGTCTCAGGGCCTCTGGGTCTCTGTGTCTCTGTGTCTCAGTGTCTCAGGTTCTCAGTGCCTCTGGGTCTCTGAGTCTCAGTGTTTCAGCGTCTCAGGGTCTCAGGCCTCTGGGTCTTAGGGTCTCAGTGTCTCAGGGTCTCAGGGCCTCTGGGTCTTAGGGTCTCAGTGTCTCTGGGTCTCAGGGCCTCAGGGCATGTGGGTCTCAGGGTCTCAGTGTCTCAGGGCCTCTGGGTCACTGTGTCTCAGGCTCTCAGGGCCTCTGGATCTCTGTGTCTCTGAGTCTCAATGTCTCAGTGTCTTAGTGTCTCAGGATCTCAGGGCCTCATGCGTCTCAGGGTCTCTGTGTCTCACGGTCTCAGGGTCTCAGGTCCTCTGGATCTTGGGTCTCTGAGTCTCAATGTCTAAGTGTACCAGTGCCTCAGGGTCTCTGGGCCTGTGAGCCTCTGGGTCTCAGTGTCTCAGTGTCTCAGCGTCTCAGGGTCTCAGGGCCTGTGAGCCTCTGGGTCTCAGGGTCTCAGTGTCTCAGGGTCTCAGGGCCTCTGGGTCTCTGTGTCTCAGTGTCTTAGGTCCTCTGGGTCTCTGAGTCTCAATGTCACAGTTTCTAAGGGTCTCAGGGCCTCTGGGTCTCTGAGTCTCAATGTCTCAGTTTCTAAGGGTCTCAGGGCCTCTGGGTCTCTGGGTCTCTGAGTCTCAATGTCTCTGTGTCTCAGTGTCTCAGTGTCTCACGTCCTCTGGGTCTCTGGGTCTCTGAGTCGCAAAGTCTCAGTGTCTCAGGGTCTCAGGGTCACAGGGCCTCTGTGTCTCTGTGGCTCAGGGTCTCACGTCCTCTGGGTCTCTGGGAATCTTAGCCTCAATGTCTCAGTGTCTCAGAGTCTCAGGGCCTATGGGTCGCTGTGTCTCAGTGTCTCAGGGTCTCAGGGCATCTGGCTCTCTGTGTCTCAGGGACTCAAGGCCTCTGGGTCTCAGGGTCTCAGTGTCACAGGGTCTCAGGGCCACAGGATCTCATGGCCTCTGGGTCTCAGTGTCCCAGTGTCTCACGTCCTCTGGGTCTCTGGGTCTCTGAATCGCAAAGTCTCAGTGTCTCAGGTTCTCAGAGTCTCAGGGCCTCTGGGTTTCTGTGTCTCAGGGTCTCAGGGCCTCTGGGTCTGTGTGTCTCAGGGTCTCAGGGCATCTGGGTCTCTGGGTCTCAGTGTCTCAGGATCTCAGGGCCTCTGGGTCTCTGGGTCTCAGTGTCTCAGGGTCTCAGGGCCTCAGGGCATGTGGGTCTCAGGGTCTCAGTGTCTCAGGGACTCAGGGCCTCTGGGTCTATGCGTCTCAGTGTCTCGGTGTCTCTGGGTCTCTGAGTCTCAATGTCTCAGTATCTCATTGTCTCATGTTCTCAGCACCTTGGGGTCTCTGGGTCTCTGTGTCTCTGTGTCTCAGGGTCTCAGGGCCTCTGGGTCTCTGGGTCGCAGTGTCTCAGGGTCTCAGGGCCTCTGGGTCTCTGTGTCTCTGAGCCTCAATGTCTCAGTGTCTCAGTGTCTCAGGGTCCTAGGTTCTCAGGGCCACTGGGCCTCTGGGTCTCTGCGTCTCAATGTCTCAGTGTCTCAGGGTCCCAGTGTCTCAGGGCCTCTGGGTCTCAGGGTCTCAGTGTATCAGGGTCTCAGGGCCTCTGCGTCTCTGGTCTCAATGTCTCAGTGTCTCAGTGTCTCAGGGTCTCAGGGCCTCTGCGTCTCTGGTCTCAATGTCTCAGTGTCTCAGGGTCTCAGGGTCTCAGGGCCTCTGTGTCTCAGTGTCACAGGGTCTCAGGGCCTTTGAGTCACTGTGTCTCAGGGTCTCAGGCCCTCTCGGTCTCTAGGTCTCTGATTCTCAGTGTCTCAGTGTCTCAGGGTCTCAGGGCCTCTGTGTCTCAGTGTCTCAGTGTCTCAGGTCCTCTGGGTCTCTGAGTCTCAATGTCTCAATGTCTCAGGGTCTCAGTGTCTCAGGGCCTCTGGGTCTCTGGGACTCAATGTCTCAGTGTCTCAGTGTCTCTGGGTCTCAGGATCTCTGGTTCTCTGTGTCTCAGTGTCTCATGGTCGCTGGGTCACAAGGACTCAGCGTCTCAGTGTCTCAGGGTCTCAGAGTGTCAGGGTCTCTGGGTCTCAGCATCTCAGTATCTCAGGACCTCTGGGTTTCTGTGTCTCAGGGTCTCAGGACCTCTGGGTCACAGAGTCTCAGTGTCTCATGGTCTCAGGGCCTCTGGGTCTCAGGGTCTCAGTGTCTCAGGGACTCAGGGCCTCTGGGTCTATGCGTCTCAGTGTCTCAGTGTCTCGGTGTCTCTGGGTCTCTGAGTCTCAATGTCTCAGTGTCTCAGTATCTCAGTGTCTCATGTTCTCAGGACCTCTGGGTCTCTGGGTCTCTGAGTCTCAGTGTCTCAGGGCCTCTGTGTCTCTGTGTCTCTGTGTCTCAGGGTCTCAGGGCCCCTGGGTCTCTGGGTCGCAATGTCTCAGGGTCTCAGGGTCTCAGGGCCTCTGGGTCTCTGTGTCTCTGAGCCTCAATGTCTCAGTGTCTCAGTGTCTCAGGGTCCCAGGGTCTCAGGGCCACTGGGCCTCTGGGTCTCTGAGTCTGAATGTCGCAGTGTCTCAGTGTCTCAGGGTCCCAGTGTCTCAGGGCCTCTGGGTCTCAGGGTCTCAGGGTATCAGGGCCTCTGCGTCTCTGGGTCTCAATGTCTCAGTGTCTCAGGGTCTCAGTACCTCTGGGTCTCAGGGTCTCAGTTTACCAGGGTCTCAGGGCCTTTGCGTCTCTGGGTCTCAATGTCTCAGAGTCTCAGGGTCTCAGGGCCTCTGTGTCTCAGTGTCTCAGGGTCTCAGGGCCTTTGAGTCACTGTGTCTCAGGGTCTCAGGCCCTCTGGGTCTCTGGGTCTCTGAGTCTCAATGTCTCAGTGCCTCAGTGTCTCAGGGTCTCAGGTCCTCTGGGTCTCTGGGTCTCTGAGTCTCAATGTCTCAGGGTCTCAGTGTCTTAGGGTCTCAGGGCTTCTGGTTCTCTGTGTCTCAGTGTCTCAGGGTCTCTGGCTCTCAGGGGCTCAGCGTCTCAGTGTCTCAGGGTCTCAGGGTGACAGCGTCTCTGGGTCTCAGTATCTCAGGGCCTCTGGGTCTCTGTGTCTCAGGGTCTCAGGGTCTCAGGGCCTCTGTGTCTCAGTGTCTCAGGGCCTCATGCGTCTCTGGGTCTCAATGTCTCAGTGTCTCACTGTCTCAGTGACTCAGTGTCTCAGTGTCTCAGGGTCTCTGTGTCTCAGTGTCTCAGGGTCTCAGGTCCTCTGGGTCTCTGGGTCTCTGAGTCTCAATGTCTCAGTGTCTCAGGGTCTTAGGGTCTCAGGGCCTCTGGGTCTCGGTGTCTCAGGGTCTCAGGGCCTCTGTGTCTCAGTGTCTCAGTGTCTCACGTCCTCTGGGTCTCTCTGTCTCATGTCCTCTGGGCGTCTTGTTTTCTGAGTCTCAACGTCTCAGTGTCTCAGAGTCCCAGGGTCTCAGGGCATCTGGGTCTCAGGGTCTCAGTGTCACAGGGTCTCAGTGTCTCAGGGTCTCTCAGTCTCTGGGTCTCTGTGTCTCAGTGTCTCAGGGCCTCTGGGTCTCTGTGTCTCAGTGTCTCACGTCCTCTGGGTCTCTGGGTCTCTGAGTCTCAATGTCTCTGGGTCTCAGGGTCTCATGGTCTCAGGGCCTCTGGGTCTCTGGGTCTCTGGGTCTCAATGTCTCAGTGTCTCAGGGTGTCTGGGTCTCCAGGTCTCAGGGCCTCTGGGTCTCCAGGTCTCAGGGTCTCTGGGTCTCTGTGTCTCAGGATATCAGGACCTCTGGGTCTCTGGGTCTCTGACTCTCAGTGTCTCAGTGCCTCAGGTTCTTAGGGCCTCTGGGTCTCTGGGACTCAATGTCTCAGGGTCTCAGGTCCTCTGGGTCTCTGGGTCTCTGAGTCTCAGTGCCTCAGTTTCTCAGGGTCTTAGGGGCTCAGGGCCTCTGGGTCTCTGCGTCTCAGCGTCTCAGGGCCTCTGGGTGTCTGTATCTCAGTGTCTCAGGGCCTCTCGGTCTCAGGGTCTCAGTGTCACAGGGTCTCAGGGTCTCAGGGCCTCTGTGTCTCAGTGTCTCAGTGTCTCACGTCCTCTGGGTCTCTGGGTTTCTGAGTCTCAACGTCTCAGTGTCACAGGGTCTCAGGGTCTCAGGGCCTCTGGGTCTCAGGGTCTCCGGGTCTCTGTGTCTCAGGGTCTCTGGGTTTCTGTGTCTCAGGGTCTCAGGGCCTCTCGGTCTCAGTGTCTCAGTGTCTCACGTCCTCTGGGTCTCTGGGTCTCTGAGTCTCAATATCTCTGGGTCTCAGGGTCTCAGGGTCTCAGGGCCTCTGGGTGTCTTGTTTTCTGAGTCTCAACGTGTCAGTGTCTCAGAGTCCCAGGGTCTCAGGGCATCTGGGTCTCCGTGTCTCAGGGTCTCAGGGCCTCTGGGTCTCAGGGTCTCAGTGTCACAGGGTCTCAGGGTCTCAGGGCCCTTGGGTCTCAGGGTCTCTCGGTCTCTGGGTCTCTGTGTCTCAGTGTCTCAGGGCCTCTGGGTTTCTGAGTCTCTGGGTCTCAGTGTCTCAGGGTCACAGGGCCTCTGGGTCTCTGTGTCTCAGGTTCTCAGTGTCTCAGGGGCTCAAGGCCTCTGGGTCTCAATGTCTCAGTGTCTCACGGTCTCAGGGCCTCTGGGCCTCTGGGCCTCAGGGTCTCTGGGTCTCTGTGTCTCAGGGTCTCAGGGTCTCAGGGCCTCTGGGTCTCTGTGTCTCACTGTCTCTGGGTCTCAGGGCCCCTGGGTCACTGTGTCTCAGGGTCTCAGGGCCGTTGGGTCTATGGGTCTCAGTGTCACAGGGTCTGCGGGTCTCAGGGCCTCTAGTTCTCAGGATGTCAGGGTCTCTGTGTCTCAGGGTCTTAGGGCCTCTGGGTCTTTGGGTCTCAGTGTCTCAGGGTCTCAGGGCCTCTGGGTCTCGGGGTCTCTGAGTCTCAATGTCTCAGTGTCTCAGGGTCTCAGGGCCTGTGTGTCTCTGTGTCGCTGTGTCTCAGGGTCTCAGGGCCTCTGTGTCTCTGTGTCGCTGTGTCTCAGTGTCTAAGGGTCTCAGTGCCTCTGGGTCCCTAGATCTCTGAGTCTCAGTGCCTCAGTGAGTCAGGGTCTCAGGGCCTCTGGGTGTCTGTGTCTAAGGGTCTCAGGGCCTCTGGGCCTCAGGGTCTCAGTGTCTCAGGGTCTCAGGGCCTCAGGGCATGTGGGTCTCAGGGTTTCATTGTCTCAGGGCCTCAGGGCGTCCGGGTCACTGTGTCTCAGGGTCTCAGGGTCTCAAGGCCTCTGGGTCTCTGAGTCTCAATGTCTCAGTGTCTCAGTGCCGCAGGGCCTCTGGGTCTCTGTGTCTCTGTGTCTCAGTGTCTCAGAGTCTCAGGGTCTCAGGGCATCTGGGTCTCTGTGTCTCAGGGTCTCAGGGCCTCTGGGTCTCACGGTCTCAGTGTCACAGGGTCTCAGGGTCTCAGGGCCTCTGGGTCTCAGGGTCTCTGGGTCTCAGTGTCTCACGGTCTCAGGGCCTCTGGATCTCTGTGTCTCGGTGTCTCAGGGTCTCAGGACCTCTGGGTCTCTGGGTCTCTGTGTCTCAGTGTCTCAGGGTCTCAGGGCCTCATGCGTCTCTGGGTCTCAATGTCTCAGTGTCTCAGTGACTCAGTGTCTTAGTGTCTCAGTGTCTCACGTCCTCTGGGTCTCTGGGTCTCTGAGTCTCAATGTCTCTGGGTCTCAGGGTCTCAGGGCCTCTGGGTCTCGGGGTCTCAGGGCCTCTGGGTCTATGGGTGTCTGAGTCTCAATGTCTCAGTGTCTTAGTGTCTCAGGGTCTCAGGGTCTCTGGGTCTCAGTGTCTCAGGGTCTCTGGGTCTCTGTGTCTCAGTTTCTCAGTGCCTCAGGTTCTTAGGGCCTCTGGGTCTCTGGGACTCAATGTCTCACGGTCTCAGGACCTCTGGGTCTCTGGGTCTCTGAGTCTCAGTGTCTCAGTGCCTCAGGTTCTTAGGGCCTCTGGGTCTCTGGGACTCAATGTCTCAGGGTCTCAGGGCCTCTGGGTCTCAGGGATTCAGCGTCTCAATGTCTCAGGGTCTCAGGGTCTCTGGGTCTCAGTGACTCAGTGTCTCAGGTCCTCTGGGTCTCTGGGTCTCTGAGTCTCAGTGTCTCAGTGTCTCAGAGTCTCAGGGTCTCAGGGCATCTGGGTCTCTGTGTCTTATGGTCTCAGGGCCTCTGGGTCTCACGGTCTCAGTGTCTCAGGGTCTCAGGGCCTCTGGGTCTCTGTGTCTCAGGGTCTCAGGGTCTCTGGGTCTCAGGGGCGCAGGGTCGCAGGGCCTCTGGGTCTCTGGGTCTCAGTGTCTCACGGCCTCAGGGCATCTGGGTCTCTGTGTCTCAGGTTCTCAGTGTCTCAGTGTCTCAGGGCCTCTGGATCTCTGTGTCTCAGTGTCTCAGGGTCTCAGGGTCTCAGGGCCTCATGCGTCTCTGGGTCTCAATGTCTCAATGTCTCAGTGTCTCAGGGTCTCAAGGCCTCTGAGTCTCTGTGTCTCAGGGTCTCAAGGTCTCAGGGCCTCGTGCGTCTCTGGGTCTCAATGTCTCAGTGTCTCAGTGCCGCAGGTTCTTAGGGCCTCTGGGTCTCTGGGACTCAATGTCTCAGGGTCTCAGGGCCTCTGGGTCTCAGGGACTCAGGGTCTCAGGGTCTCAATGTCTCAGGGTCTCAGGTTCTCTGGGTCTCAGTGGCTCAGTGTCTCAGGTCCTCTGGGTCTCTGGGTCTCAGGGTCTCTGGGTCTCAGGGTATCAGAGTCTCAGGGTCTCAGGGTCTCAGGGTCTCTGAGTCTCAATGTCTCAGTGTCTCAGTGTCGCAGGGCCTCTGGGCCTCTCTGTCTCATGTCCTCTGGGTATCTGGGTTTCTGAGTCTCAACGTCTCAGTGTCTCAGAGTCTCAGGGTCTCAGGGTCTCAGGGCCTCTGGGTCTCTGTGTCTCAGTGTCTCAGAGTCCCAGGGTCTCAGGGCATCTGGGTCTCTGTGTCTCAGGATCTCAGGGCCTCTCGGTCTCTGGGACTCACTGTCTCAGGGTCTCCGGGCCTCTGGGTCTCAGGGACTAAGTGTCTCAGGTCCTCTGGGTCTCTGGGCCTCAGGACCTCTGGGTCTCAGGGTCTCAGAGTCTCAGGGTCTCAGGGCCTGTGGGTCTCAGGGTCTCAGGGTCTCAGTGTCACAGGGTCTCAGGGACTCAGGGCCTGTGGGTCTCAGGGTCTCAGGGTCTCTGGGTCTCTGTGTCTCACGGTCTCATGGCCTCTGGGTCTCTGTGTCTCAGGTTCTCAGGGTCTCAGGGTGTCAGGGCCTCTGGATCTCTGTGTCTCAGTGTCTCAGAGTCTCAGGACCTCTGGGTCTCTGGGTCTCTGTGTCTCAGTGTCTCAGGGTCTCAGGGCCTCATGTGTCTCTGGGTCTCAATGTCTCCCTGTCTCAGTGACTCAGTGTCTCAGTGTCTCAGGGTCTCAGGGCCTCTGGATCTCTGGGTCTCTGAGTCTCAATGTCTCAGTGTCTCAGTGTCTCACGTCCTCTCGGTCTCTGGGTCTCTGAGTCTCAATGTCTCTGGGTCTCAGGGTCTCAGGGCCTCTGGGTCTCTGAGTCTCAATATCTCAGTTTTTCAGTGTCGCAGGGCCTCTGGGTCTCTCTGTCTCATGTCCTCTGGGTCTCTGGGTTTCTGAGTCTCAACGTCTCAGTGTCTCAGAGTCTCAGGGTCTCAGGGCCTCTGGGTCTCTGTGTCTCAGTGTCTCAGAGTCCCAGGGTCTCAGGGCATCTGGGTCTCAGGGTCTCAGTGTCACAGGGTCTCAGGGTCTCTGTGTCTCAGTGTCTCAGGGTCTCAGGACCTCTGGGTCTCTGGGTCTCTGAGTCTCAGTGACTCAGGGCCTCTGGGTCTCAGGGTCTCAGGGGCTCTGGTTCTCTGTGTCTCAGTGTCTCAGGGTCTCAGGACCTCTGGGCCTCTGGGCCTCTGGGTCTCTGAGTCTCAGTGTCTCTGTGTCTCAGGGCCTCAGGGCCTCATGCGTCTCTGGGTCTCTGGGTCTCAGTGTCTCAGTGACTCAGTGTCTCAGTGTCTCAGGGTCTCAGGGCCTCTGGATCTCTGGGTCCCTGAGTCTAAATGTCTCAGTGTCTCAGTGTCTCAGGGCCTCTGTGTCTCAGTGTCTCAGTGTCTCACGTCCTCTGGATCTCTGGGACTCTGAGTCTCAATGTCTCTGGGTCTCAGGGTCTCAGGGCCTCTGGGTCTCTGGGTCTCAATGTCTCAGTGTCTCAGGGTGTCTGGGTCTCAGGGTCTCAGGGCCTCTGGGTCTCTGGGTCTCTGGGTGTCTGAGTCTCAGTGTCTCAGTGTCTCAGTGTCTCAGGGTCTCAGGGCCTCTGGGTCTCTGTGTCTCAGGGCCTCTGGGTCTCTGTGTCTCAGTGTCTCAGGGTCTCAGGACCTCTGGGTCTCAGGGCCTCTGGGTCTCTGTGTCTCAGTGTCTCAGGGTCTCAGGGCATCTGGCTCTCTGTGTCTCAGGGTCTCAGGGCCTCTGGGTCTCAGGGTCTCAGTATCACAGGGTCTCAGGGTCTCATGGCCTCTGGGTCTCAGGGTCTCAGGGTATCAGGGCCTCTGGGGCTCAGGGTCTCAGTGTCTCAGGGACTAAGGGCATCTGGGTCTGTGTGTCTCAGGGTGTCAGGGCCTCTGGGTCTCTGGGTCTCAGGGTCTCTGGGCCTCTGCGTCTCTGGGTCTCTTGGTCTCTGAGTCTCAATGTCTCAGTGTCTCAGTGTCTCAGGGCCTCTGTGTCTCAGTGTCTCAGTGTCTCAGGGTCTCAGGGCCTCTGTGTCTCTGTGTCTCAGGGTCTCGGGGCCTCTGGGTCTCAGTGTCTCAGTGTCTCAGGGTCTCAGGGCCTCTGGGTCTCTGGGTCTCTGAGTCTCAATGTCTCAGTGTCTCAGGGCCTCTGGGTCTCTGTGTCTCAGGGTCTCAGGGTCTCAGGGACTCAGCGTCTCAGTGTCTCAGGGTCTCTGGGTCTCAGTATCTCAGTATCTCAGGGCCTCTGGGTCTCAGCGTCTCAGTGTCTCAGGGTCTCTGGGTCTCAGTATCTCAGTATCTCAGGGCCTCTGGGTCTCAGTGTCTCAGGGTCTCAGGGCCTCTGTGTCTCTGTGTCTCAGGTTCTCAGAGTCTCAGGGCCTCTGGGTCTCTGTGTCTCAGTGTCTCAGTGTCTCAGGTCCTCTGGGTCTCTGAGTCTCAATGTCTCAGTGTCTCAGGGTCTCAGGGCCTCAGTGTCTCAGGGTCACAGGGCCTCTGGGTCTCTGTGTCTCAGTGTCTCAGGGACTCAGGCCCTCTGGGTCTCTGGGCCTCTGAGTCTCAATGTCTCAGTGTGTCAGTGTCTCAGGGTCTCACGGCCCCTGTGTCTCTATGTCTCAGTGTCGCAGGGTCTCAGTGTCTCAGTGCCTCTGGGTCTCTGGGTCTCTGAGTCTCAATGTCTCAGTGTCTCAGGGTCTCAGGGCCTCTGGGTCTCAGTGGATCAGGGCCACTGGGTCTCAGTGTCTCAGTGTCTCAGCGTCTCAGGGTCTCAGGGCCTCTGAGTCTCAATATCTCAGTGTCTCAGTGTCTCAGCGTCTCAGGGTCTCAGGGCCTCTGGGTCTCAGAGTCTCAGTGTCAGAGGGTCTCAGGGCCTCTGGGTCTCTGTGTCTCAGTGACACTGGGTCTCAAGGCCTCCGGGTCTCTGTGTCTCAATGTCTCAGTGTCTCAGTGTCTCAGTGTGTCAGGGTCCCAGGGTCTCAGGGCCTCTGGGCCTCAGGATCTCTGAATCATAATGTCTCAGTGTCTCAGTGTCCCAGGTTCTCAGGACCTCTGGGTCTCAGTGTATCAGGGTCTCAGGGCCTCTGCGCCTCTGGGTCTCAATGTCTCAGTGTCTCAGGGTCTCAGGGTCTCAGGGCCTCAGGGCCTCTGTGTCTCAGGGTCTCAGCGCCTCTGGGTCTCTGTGTCTCTGAGTCTCAATGTCTCAGTGTCTCAGTGTCTCTGGGTCCCAGGGACTCAGGACCTCTGGGTCTCAGGGTCTCAGTTTATCAGAGTCTCAGGGCCTCTGCATCTCTGGGTCTCAATGTCTCAGTGTCTCAGGGTCTCTGGGCCTCTGGGTCTCTGTGTCTCAGTGTCTCAGGGACACAGGCCCTCTGGGTCTCTGGGTCTCTGAGTCTAAATGTCTCAGTGTCTCAGGGTCTCAGTGTCTCAGGGCCTCTGGGTCTCTGGGTCTCTCAGTCTCAATGCCTCAGTGTCTCAGGGTCTCAGGGCCACTGGGTCTCAGTGTCTCAGGGCCACTGGGTTTCAGTGTCTCAGTGTCTCAGCGTCTCAGGGCCTCTGGGTCTCTGGGACTCAATGTCTCAGTGTCTCAGGGTCACAGGGTCTCCAGGTCTCAGGGCCTCTGGTTCTCTGTGTCTCAGTGTCTCAGGTTCTCAGAGTCTCAGGGCCTCTGGGTCTCTGGGTCTCTGTGTCTCAGGTTCTCTGAGTCTCAGGCCTCTGTGTCTCTGTCTCTCAGGGTCTCAGGTTCTCAGGGCCTCTGGGTCTCCGGGTCTCAGTGTCACAGGGTCTCAGGGTCTCAGGCCCTTTGGGTCTCAGGGTCTCAGTGACTCAGGGACTCAGGGGCTCTGGGTCTGTGTGTCTCAGGGTCTCAGGGCCTCTAGGTCTGTGTGTCTCAGGGCCTCTGGGTCTCAGGGTCTCAGTGTCACAGGGTCTCAGGGCCTGTGTGTCTCTGGATCTCTGAGTCTCAATGTCTCAGGGTCTCAGGGTCTCAGGGCCTCTGGGTCTCTGATCTCAATGTCTCAGTGTCTCAGTGTCGCAGGGCCTCTGGGTCTCTCTGTCTCATGTCCTCTGGGTCTCTGGGTTTCAGAGTCTCAATGTCTGAGTGTCTCAGGGTCTCAGTGTCTCAGGGCCTCTGGGTCTCTGGGTCTCTGAGTCTCAATGGCTCAGGGTCTCAGGGTCTCAGGGCCTCTGGGTCTCAGGGTCTCAGTGTCTCATGGCCTCAGGGCATCTGGGTCTCTGGGTCTCAATGTCTCAGTGTCTCAGGGTCTCAGAGCCGCTGGGTCTACGCGTCTCTGGGTCTCAGTGTCTCAGTGTCTCGGGTTCTCTGGGTCTCTGAGTCTCAATGTCTCAGTATCTCAGTGTCTCAGGGTCTCAGGACCTCTGGGTCTCTGAGTCTCAGTGTCTCAGTGTTTCAGGGCCTCTGGGTTTCTGTGTCTCACTGTCTCAGGGCCTCTGGGTCTCTGGTTCGCAGTGTCCCAGGGTCTCAGGGCCTCTGGGTCTTGTGTCTCATTGTCTCAGGGCCTCTGGGTCTCTGTGTTTCTGAGTCTCAGTGTCTCAGTGTCTCAGGGTCCCAGAGTCTCAGGACCTCTGGGTCTCATGGTCTCAGTGTATCAAGGTCTCAGGGCCTCTGCGTCTCTGGGTCTCAATGTCACAGTGTCTCAGGGTCCCAGGGTCTCAGGACCTCTGGGTCTCTGTGTCTCTGAGTCTCAATGTCTCAGTGCCTCAGTGTCTCAGCGTCTCTGGGTCTCAGTGTCTCAGGGCCTCAGGGTCTCTGGGTCTCTGAGTCTCAGTGTCTCAGTGTCTCAGGGCCTCTGGGTTTCTGTGTCTCAGTGTCTCAGGGCTCTGGGTCTCTGGATCACAGTGTCTTAGGGTCTCAGAGCCTCTGGGTCTACGCGTCTCAGTGTCTCTGTGTCTCAGTGTCTCGGGTTCTCTGGGTCTCTGTGTCTCAGTGTCTCAGGGTCTCTGGATCACTGGTTCGCAGTGTCTCAGGGTCTCAGGTACTCAGGGCCTCTGGGTCTCTGTGTCTAATAGTCTCAGGGCCTCTGGGTCTCTGTGTTTCTGAGTCTCAGTGTCTCCGTGTCTCAGTGTCTCTGGGTCCCAGAGTCTCAGGACCTCTGGGCCTCAGGGTCTCAGTGTCTCAGGGTCTCAGGGCCTCTATGTCTCAGTGTCTCAGTGTCTCAGGGTCCCAGGGTCTCAGGACCTCTGGGTCTCTGTGTCTCTGAGTCTCAAATGTCTCAGTGTCTCAGCGTCTCTGGGTCTCAGTGTCTCAGGGCCTCTGGGTCTCTGTGTCTCAGGGTCTCAGGACCTCTGGGTCTCAGGGTCTCAGTGTCTCATGGTCTCAGGGCCTCTGGGTCTCAATGTCTCAGTGTCTTCGGGTCTCAGAGCCTCTGGGTCTACGCGTCTCAGTGTCTCTGTGTCTCAGTGTCTCGGGTTCTCTGGGTCTCTGTGTCTCAGTGTCTCAGGGTCTCTGGATCACTGGTTCGCAGTGTCTCAGGGTCTCAGGCACTCAGGGCGTCTGGGTCTCTGTGTCTAATTGTCTCAGGGCCTCTGGGTCTCTGTGTTTCTGAGTCTCAGTGTCTCAGTGTCTCAGTGTCTCAGGGTCCCAGAGTCTCAGGACCTGTGGGTCTCAGTGTATCAGGGTCTCAGGGCCTCTGCGTCTCTGGGTCTCAATGTCTCTGTGTCTCAGTGTGTCAGGGTCTCAGGGCCTCTGGGCCTCTGGGTCTCTGAGTCTCAATGTCTCAGTGTCTCAGGGTCCCAGGGTCACAGGGCCTCTGGGTCTCTGAGTCTCAATGTCTCAGTGTCTCAGTGTCTCAGGGTCTCTGGGTCTCAGTGTCTCAGGGTCTCTGGGTCTCAGTGTCTCAGGGCCTTTGGGTCTCTGGGTCTCTGGGTCTCTGAGTCTCAGTGTCTCAGGGCCTTTGAGTCACTGTGTCTCAGGGTCTCAGGGCCTCTGGGTCTCTGGGTCTCTGAGTCTCAATGTCTCAGTGTCTCAGTGTCTAAGGGTCTCAGGGCCTCTGTGTCTCAGTGTCTCAGTTTCTCAGTGTCTCAGGTCCTCTGGGTCTCTGAGTCTCAATGTCTCAGTGTCTCAGGGTCCCAGGGTCACAGGGCCTCTGGGTCTCTGAGTCTCAATGTCTCAGTGTCTCAGTGTCTCAGGGTCTCTGGGTCTCAGTATCTCAGTGTCTCAGGGACTCTGGGCCTCTGGGTCTCTGAGTCTCAGTGTCTCAGTGTCTCAGGGCCTTTGAGTCACTGTGTCTCAGGGTCTCAGGGCCTCTGGGTCTCTGGGTCTCTGAGTCTCAATGTCTCATTGTCTCAGAGTCTCAGGGTTTCAGGGCCTCTGGGTCTCTTGGTCTCTTAGTCCCAATGTCTCAGTGTCTCAGTGTCTCAGGGCCTCTGGGTCTCTGGGACTCAATGTCTCAGTGTCTCAGGATCTCAAGTACTCAAGCTCTCAGGGCCTCTGGTTCTCTGTGTCTCAGTGTCTCAGGTCCTCTGGGTCTCTGAGTCTCAGTATCTCAGTGTCTCAGGGTCTCAGGACCTCTGGGTCTCTGTGTCTCAGTGTCTCAGGGTCTCAGGGTTTCCGGGTCTCTAGGTCTCTGAGTCTCAATTTCTCAGTGTCTCAGGGTCTCAGGGTCTCAGTATCTCAGGGACTCTGTGTCTCTGTGTCTCAGGGTCTCTGTGTCTCAGGGCATCTGGGTCTCAGAGTCTCAGTGCCTCAGGGTTTCTGGGCCTTTGGGTCTCAGTGTCTCAGGGACTCAGGCCCTCTGGGTCTCTGGGTCTCTGAGTCTCAGTGTCTCAGGGTCTCAGGGTCTCAGTGTATCAGGACCTCTGGGTCTCTGTGTCTCAGTGTCTCAGGGTCTCAGGGCCTCTGGGTCTCTGTGTCTCAGGGACAATGTGTCTCAGTGTCTCAGTGTCTCAGGGTCTCAGGGCCTCTGGGTCTCTGGGACTCAACGTCTCAGTGTCTCATGGTCTCAGGTTCTCAAGGTCTCAGGGCCTCTGGATCTCTGTGTCTCAGTGTCTCAGGGTCTCTGGGTCTGAGTATCTCAGTATCTCAGGGCCTCTGGGTCTCAGTGTCTCAGGACCTCTGGGTCTCTGTGTCTCAGTGTCTTAGGGTCTCAGAGCCTCTGGGTCTACGCGTCTCAGTGTCTCTGTGTCTCAGTGTCTCGGGTTCTCTGGGTCTCTGTGTCTCAGTGTCTCAGGGTCTCTGGATCACTGGTTCGCAGTGTCTCAGGGTCTCAGGTACTCAGGGCCTCTGGGTCACTGTGTCTAATTGTCTCAGGGCCTCTGGGTCTCTGTGTTTCTGAGTCTCAATGTCTCAGTGTCTCAGTGTCTCAGGGTCCCAGAGTCTCAGGACCTGTGGGTCTCAGGGTCTCAGTGTCTCAGGGTCTCAGGGCCTCTGCGTCTCTGGGTCTCAATGTCTCTGTGTCTCAGTGTCTCAGGGTCCCAGGGTCACAGGGCCTCTGGGTCTCTGAGTCTCAATGTCTCAGTGTCTCAGTGTCTCAGTGTCTCAGGGTCTCAGTGTCTCAGGGTCTCTGGGTCTCAGTGTCTCAGGACCTTTGGGTCTCTGGGTCTCTGGGTCTCTGAGTCTCAGTGTCTCAGGGTCTCAGGGCCTTTGAGTCACTGTGTCTCAGGGTCTCAGGGCCTCTGGGTCTCTGGGTCTCTGAGTCTCAATGTCTCAGTGTCTAAGGGTCGCAGGGCCTCTGGGTCTCTGTGTCTCTGTGTCTCAGTGTCGCAGGGTCTCAGGGCCTCAGGGACTCAGGGCCTCTGGGTGTCTGAGTCTCAATATCTCAGTGTCTCAGGGTCCCAGGGTCACAGGGCCTCTGGGTCTCTGAGTCTCAATGTCTCAGTGTCTCAGTGTCTCAGGGTCTCTGGGTCTCAGTATCTCAGTGTCTCAGTCTCTCAGTGTCTCAGGGACTCTGGGTCTCTGGGTCTCTGAGTCTCAGTGTCTCAGTGTCTCAGGGCCTTTGAGTCACTGTGTCTCAGGGTCTCAGGGCCTCTGGGTCTCTGGGTCTCTGAGTCTCAATGTTTCATTGTCTCAGTGTCTCAGTGTCTCAGGGTTTCAGGGCCTCTGGGTCTCTTGGTCTCTGAGTCTCAGTGTCTCAGTGTCTCAGGGCCTCTGGGTTTCTGTGTCTCACTGTCTCAGGGCCTCTGGGTCTCTGGTTCGCAGTGTCCCAGGGTCTCAGGGCCTCTGGGTCTTGTGTCTCATTGTCTCAGGGCCTCTGGGTCTCTGTGTTTCTGAGTCTCAATGTCTCAGTGTCTCAGTGTCTCAGGGTCCCAGGGTCCCAGACTCTCAGGACCTCTGGGTCTCATGGTCTCAGTGTATCAAGGTCTCAGGGCCTCTGCGTCTCTGGGTCTCAATGTCACAGTGTCTCAGGGTCCCAGGGTCTCAGGACCTCTGGGTCTCTGTGTCTCTGAGTCTCAGTGTCTCAGTGTCTCAGCGTCTCTGGGTCTCAGTGTCTCAGGGCCTCAGGGTCTCTGGGTCTCTGAGTCTCAGTGTCTCAGTGTCTCAGGGCCTCTGGGTTTCTGTATCTCAGTGTCTCAGGGCTCTGGGTCTCTGGATCACAGTGTCTTAGGGTCTCAGAGCCTCTGGGTCTACGCGTCTCAGTGTCTCTGTGTCTCAGTGTCTCGGGTTCTCTGGGTCTCTGTGTCTCAGTGTCTCAGGGTCTCTGGATCACTGGTTCGCAGTGTCTCAGGGTCTCAGGTACTCAGGGCCTCTGGGTCTCTGTGTCTAATAGTCTCAGCGCCTCTGGGTCTCTGTGTCTCTGAGTCTCAGTGTCTCCGTGTCTCAGTGTCTCTGAGTCCCAGAGTCTCAGGACCTCTGGGTCTCAGGGTCTCAGTGTCTCAGGGTCTCAGGGCCTCTGTGTCTCAGTGTCTCAGGGTCCCAGGGTCTCAAACCTCTGGGTCTCTGTGTCTCTGAGTCTCAAATGTCTCAGTGTCTCAGCGTCTCTGTGTCTCAGTGTCTCAGGGCCTCTGGGTCTCTGTGTCTCAGGGTCTCAGGACATCTGGGTCTCAGGGTCTCAGTGTCTCATGGTCTCAGGGCCTCTGGGTCTCAATGTCTCAGTGTCTTCGGGTCTCAGAGCCTCTGGGTCTACGCGTCTCAGTGTCTCTGTGTCTCAGTGTCTCGGGTTCTCTGGGTCTCTGTGTCTCAGTGTCTCAGGGTCTCTGGATCACTGGTTCGCAGTGTCTCAGGGTCTCAGGTACTCAGGGCCTCTGGGTCTCTGTGTCTAATAGTCTCAGGGCCTCTGGGTCTCTGTGTTTCTGAGTCTCAGTGTCTCCGTGTCTCAGTGTCTCTGGGTCCCAGAGTCTCAGGACCTCTGGGTCTCAGGGTCTCAGTGTCTCAGCGTCTCAGGGCCTCTGTGTCTCAGTGTCTCAGTGTCTCAGGGTCCCAGGGTCTCAGGACCTCTGGGTCTCTGTGTCTCTGAGTCTCAAATGTCTCAGTGTCTCAGCGTCTCTGGGTCTCAGTGTCTCAGGGCCTCTGGGTCTCTGTGTCTCAGGGTCTCAGGACCTCTGGGTCTCAGGGTCTCAGTGTCTCATGGTCTCAGGGCCTCTGGGTCTCAATGTCTCAGTGTCTTCGGGTCTCAGAGCCTCTGGGTCTATGCGTCTCAGTGTCTCTGTGTCTCAGTGTCTCGGGTTCTCTGGGTCTCTGTGTCTCAGTGTCTCAGGGTCTCTGGATCACTGGTTCGCAGTGTCTCAGGGTCTCAGGCACTCAGGGCGTCTGGGTCTCTGTGTCTAATTGTCTCAGGGCCTCTGGGTCTCTGTGTTTCTGAGTCTCAGTGTCTCAGTGTCTCAGGGTCCCAGAGTCTCAGGAACTGTGGGTCTCAGGGTCTCAGTGTATCAGGGTCTCAGGGCCTCTGCGTCTCTGGGTCTCAATGTCTCTGTGTCTCAGTGTGTCAGGGTCTCAGGGCCTCTGGGCCTCTGGGTCTCTGAGTCTCAATGTCTCAGTGTCTCAGGGTCCCAGGGTCACAGGGCCTCTGGGTCTGTGGGTCTCAGTGTCTCAGGGCCTTTGGGTCTCTGGGTCTCTGGGTCTCTGAGTCTCAGTGTCTCAGGGTCTCAGGGCCTTTGAGTCACTGTGTCTCAGGGTCTCAGGGCCTCTGGGTCTCTTGGTCTCTGGGTCTCTGAGTCTCAATGTCTCAGTGTCTCAGTGTCTAAGGGTCTCAGGGCCTCTGTGTCTCAGTGTCTCAGTTTCTCAGTGTCTCAGGTCCTCTGGGTCTCTGAGTCTCAATGTCTCAGTGTCTCAGGGTCCCAGGGTCACAGGGCCTCTGGGTCTCTGAGTCTCAATGTCTCAGTGTCTCAGGGTCTCTGGGTCTCAGTATCTCAGTGTCTCAGTGTCTCACTGTCTCAGGGACTCTGGGCCTCTGGGTCTCTGAGTCTCAGTGTCTCAGTGTCTCAGTGTCTCAGGGCCTTTGAGTCACTGTGTCTCAGGGTCTCAGGGCCTCTGGGTCTCTGGGCCTTTGGGTCTCAGTGTCTCAGGGACTCAGGCCCTCTGGGTCTCTGGGTCTCTGAGTCTCAATGTCTCATTGTCTCAGTGTCTCAGGGTTTCAGGGCCTCGGGGTCTCTTGGTCTCTGAGTCCCAATGTCTCAGTGTCTCAGGGTCTCAGGGCCTCTGGGTCTCTGGGACTCAATATCTCAGTGTCTCAGGATCTCAGGTACTCAAGCTCTCAGGGCCTCTGGTTCTCTGTGTCTCAGTGTCTCAGGGTCTCAGGGCCTCTGGGACTCAAGGTCTCAGTGCCTCAGAGTCTCAGTGCCTCTGTGTCTCAGTGTCTCAGGTCCTCTGGGTCTCTGAGTCTCAGTATCTCAGTGTCTCAGGGTCTCAGGACCTCTGGGTCTCTGTGTCTCAGTGTCTCAGGGTCTCAGGGTCTCCGGGTCTCTAGGTCTCTGAGTCTCAATGTCTCAGTGTCTCAGTGTCTCAGGGTCTCAGGGTCTCAGTATCTCAGTATCTGAGGGACTCTGTGTCTCTGTGTCTCAGGGTGTCTGTGTCTCTGGGCATCTGGGTCTCAGAGTCTCAGTGCCTCTGGGTCTCTGGGCCTTTGGGTCTCAGTGTCTCAGGGACTCAGGCCCTCTGGGTCTCTGGGTCTCTGAGTCTCAATGTCTCATTGTCTCAGTGTCTCAGGGTTTCAGGGCCTCGGGGTCTCTTGGTCTCTGAGTCCCAATGTCTCAGTGTCTCAGGGTCTCAGGGCCTCTGGGTCTCTGGGACTCAATGTCTCAGTGTCTCAGGATCTCAGGTACTCAAGCTCTCAGGGCCTCTGGTTCTCTGTGTCTCAGTGTCTCAGGGTCTCAGGGCCTCTGGGACTCAAGGTCTCAGTGCCTCAGAGTCTCAGTGCCTCTGTGTCTCAGTGTCTCAGGTCCTCTGGGTCTCTGAGTCTCAGTATCTCAGTGTCTCAGGGTCTCAGGACCTCTGGGTCTCTGTGTCTCAGTGTCTCAGGGTCTCAGGGTCTCCGGGTCTCTAGGTCTCTGAGTCTCAATGTCTCAGTGTCTCAGTGTCTCAGGGTCTCAGGGTCTCAGTATCTCAGTATCTCAGGGACTCTGTGTCTCTGTGTCTCAGGGTGTCTGTGTCTCTGGGCATCTGGGTCTCAGAGTCTCAGTGCCTCAGGGTCTCTGGGCCTTTGGGTCTCAGTGTCTCAGGGACTCAGGCCCTCTGGGTCTCTGGGTCTCTGAGTCTCTGTGTCTCAGGGTCTCAGGTACTCAGGGCCTCTGGGTCACTGTGTCTAATTGTCTCAGGGCCTCTGGGTCTCTGTGTTTCTGAGTCTCAATGTCTCAGTGTCTCAGTGTCTCAGTGTCTCAGGGTCCCAGAGTCTCAGGACCTGTGGGTCTCAGGGTCTCAGTGTATCAGGGTCTCAGGGCCTCTGCGTCTCTGGGTCTCAATGTCTCTGTGTCTCAGTGTCTCAGGGTCCCAGGGTCACAGGGCCTCTGGGTCTCTGAGTCTCAATGTCTCAGTGTCTCAGTGTCTCAGGGTCTCTGGGTCTCAGTGTCTCAGGGTCTCTGGGTCTCAGTGTCTCAGGGCCTTTGGGTCTCTGGGTCTCTGGGTCTCTGAGTCTCAGTGTCTCAGGGTCTCAGGGCCTTTGAGTCACTGTGTCTCAGGGTCTCAGGGCCTCTGGGTCTCTGGGTCTCTGAGTCTCAATGTCTCAGTGTCTAAGGGTCGCAGGGCCTCTGGGTCTCTGTGTCTCAGTGTCTCAGTGTCGCAGGGTCTCAGGGCCTCAGTGTCTCAGGTCCTCTGGGTCTCTGAGTCTCAATATCTCAGTGTCTCAGTGTCTCAGTGTCTCAGTGTCTCAGGGTCAGGGTCTCAGGGCCTCTGGGTCTCAGGGTCTCAGTGTCACAGGGTCTCAGGGCCTCTGGGTCTCTGTGTCTCAGTGACTCAGGGTCTCAAGGCCTCTGGGTCTCTGTGTCTCAATGTCTCAGTGTCTCAGTGTGTCAGGGTCCCAGGGTCTCAGGGCCTCTGGGCCTCTGGGTCTCTGAATCTCAATGTCTCAGTGTCCCAGGTTCTCAGGACCTCTGGGTCTCAGTGTATCAGGGTGTCAGGGCCTCTGTGTCTCAGGGTCTCAGCGCCTCTGGGTCTCTGTGCCTCTGAGTTTCAATGTCTCAGTGTCTCAGTGTCTCTGGGTCCCAGGGTCTCAGGACCTCTGGGTCTCAGGGTCTCAGTTTATCAGAGTCTCAGGGCCTCTCCGTCTCTTGGTCTCAATGTCTCAGTGTCTCAGGGTCTCAGGGCCTCTGGGTCTCTGTGTCTCAGTGTCTCAGGAACACAGGCCCTCTGGGTCTCTGAGTCTCAATGTCTCAGTGTGTCAGTGTCTAAGTGTCTCGGGGCCTCTGTGTCTCAGTGTCTCAGTGTCTCAGGTCCTCTGGGTCTCTGGGTCTCTGAGTCTCAATGTCTCAGTGTCTCAGGGTCTCAGTGTCTCAGGGCCTCTGGGTCTCTGGGTCTCAGGGCCACTGGGTCTCAGTGTCTCAGTGTCTCAGCGTCTCAGGGCCTCTGGGTCTCTGGGACTCAATGTCTCAGTGTCTCAGGGTCACAGGGTCTCAAGGTCTCAGGGCCTCTGGTTCTCTGTGTCTCAGTGTCTCAGGTTCTCAGAGTCTCGGGGCCTCTGGGTCTCTGTGTCTCAGGGTCTCAGGTTCTCAGGCCCTCTGGGTCTCCGGGTCTCAGTGTCACAGGGTCTCAGGTCCTTTGGGCCTCAGGGTCTCAGTGACACACGGACTCAGGGCCTCTGGGTCTGTGTGTCTCAGGGTCTCAGGGCCTCTGGGTCTGTGTGTCTCAGGGCCTCTAGGTCTCTGGGTCTCAGTGTCGCAGGGTCTCAGGGTCTGTGTGTCTCTGGGTCTCTGAGTCTCAGTGTCTCCGGGTCTCAGGGTCTCAGGGCCTCTGGGTCTCTGATCTCAATGTCTCAGTGTCTCAGTGTCGCAGGGCCTCTGGGTCTCTCTGTCTTATGTCCTCGGGGTCTCTGGGATTCTGAGTCTCAATGTCTCAGTGTCTCAGGGTCTCAGTGTCTCAGGGCCTCTGGGTCTCTGTGTCTCAGGGTCTCAGGACGTCTGGGTCTCTGGGTCTCTGAGTCTCAATCTCTCAGTGTCTCAGGGTCTCAGGGCCTCTGGGTCTCTGGGTCTCTGAGTCTCAATGACTCAGTCTCCCAGTGTCTCAGGACCTCTGGGTCTCTGGGTCTCTGAGTCTCAATGTCTCAGTGTCTCAGTGTCTCAGAGTCTCAGGGCCTCTGGGTCTTTGTGCCTCAGGGACTCAGGACCTCTGGGTCTCAGGGTCTCAGTGTCTCATGGTCTCAGGGCCTCTGGGTCTCTGGGTCTCAATGTCTCAGTGTCTCAGGGTCTCAGAACCTCTGGGTCTACGTGTCTCTGGGTCTCAGTGTCTCAGTGTCTCGGGTTCTCTGGGTCTCTGAGTCTCAATGTCTCAGTATCTCAGTGTCTCAGGGTCTCAGGACCTCTGGGCCTCTGAGTCTCAGTGTCTCAGTGTCTCAGGGCCTCTGGGTCTCTGGTTCTCAGTGTCTCAGGGTCTCAGGGCGTCTGGGTCTCAGGGACTAAGGGTCTCAGGGTCTCAATGTCTCAGGGTCTCAGGGTCTCAGGTTCTCGGTGACTAAGTGTCTCAGGTCCTCTGGGTCTCTGGGCTTCAGGGCCTCTGGGTCTCAGGGTCTCAGAGTCTCAGGGTCTCAGGGCCTGTGGGTGTCAGGGTCTCAGGGTCCCAGTGTCACAGGGCTTCAGGGACTCAGGTCCTGTGGGTCTCAGTGTCTCAGGGTCTCTGGGTCTCAGTGTCTCAGGCACTCAGGCCCTCTGGGTCTCTGGGTCTGAGTCTCAGTGTCTCAGAGTCTCAGGACCTCTGGGTCTCTGTGTCTCAGTGTCTCAGGGCCTCCTGTTCTCTAGGTCTCTGGGTCTCTGTGTCTCAGTGTCTCAGGGCCTCTGGGTCTCTGGGTCTCAGGGCCTCTTGGTCTCTGGGTCTCTGTGTCTCAGGTTCTCAGAGTCTCAGGGCCTCTGGGTCTCTGTGTCTCAGTGTCTCAGGGTCTCAGGGCCTCTGGGTCTCTATGTCTCAGTGTCTCAGTGTCGCAGGGTCTCAGGGCCTCAGGGACTCAGGGCCTCTGGGTCTCTGAGTCTCAATATCTCAGTGTCTCAGTGTCTCAGGGTCAGGGTCTCAGGGCCTCTGGGTCTCAGAGTCTGAGTGTCACAGGGTCTCAGGGCCTCTGGGTCTCTGTGTCTCAGTGACTCAGGGTCTCAAGGCCTCTGGGTCTCTGTGTTTCAATGTCTCAGTGTCTCAGTGTGTCAGGGTCCCAGGGTCTCAGGGCCTCTGGGCCTCTGGGTCTCCGAATCTCAATGTCTCAGTGTCCCAGGTTCTCAGGACCTCTGGGTCTCAGTGTATCAGGGTCTCAGGGCCTCTGCGTCTCTGGGTCTCAATGTCTCAGTGTCTCAGGGTCTCAGGGTCTCAGGGCCTCTGTGTCTCAGGGTCTCAGCGCCTCTGGGTCTCTGTGTCTCTGAGTCTCAATGTCTCAGTGTCTCAGTGTCGCTGTGTCCCAGAGTCTCAAGACCTCTGGGTCTCAGGGTCTCAGTTTATGAGGGTCTCAGGGCCTCTGCGTCTCTGGGTCTCAATGTCTCAGTGTCTCAGGGTCACAGGGCCTCTGGGTCTCGGTGTCTCAGTGTCTCAGGGACTCAGGCTCTCTGGGTCTCTGGGTCTCTGAGTCTCAGTGTCGCAGGGTCACAGCGCCTCTGGGTCTCTATGTCTCAGTGTGTCAGTGTCACAGGGTCTCAGGGCCTCAGGGACTCAGGGCCTCTGGGTCTCTGAGTCTCAATATCTCAGTGTCTCAGTGTCTCAGGGTCAGGGTCTCAGGGCCTCTGGGTCTCAGAGTCTGAGTGTCACAGGGTCTCAGGGCCTCTGGGTCTCTGTGTCTCAATATCTCAGTGTCTCAGTGTCTCAGTGTGTCAGGGTCCCAGGGTCTCAGGGCTTCTGGGCCTCTGGGTTTCTGAGTCTCAATGTCTCAGTGTCTCAGGGTCTCAGTGTCCCGGGGCCTCTGAGTCTCTGTGTCTCAGGGTCTCAGGACCTCTGGGTCTCTGGGTCTCTGAGTCTCAATGTCTCAGTGTCTCAGGGTCTCAGGGCCTCTGGGTCTCTGGGTCTCTGAGTCTCAATGTCTCAGGGTCTCAGGACCTCTGGGTCTCTGGGTCTCTGAGTCTCAATGTCTCAGTGTCTCAGGGTCTCAGGGCATCTGGGTCTCTTAGTCTCAATGTCTCAGTGTCTCAGGGTCTCAGAGCCTCTGGGTCTACGCGTCTCTGGGTCTCAGTGTCTCAGTGTCTCGGGTTCTCTGGGTCTCTGAGTTTCAATGTCTCAGTATCTCAGTGTCTCAGGGTCTCAGGACCTCTGGGTCTCTGAGTCTCAGGGTCTCAGGGCCTCTGTGTCTCAGTGTCTCAATGTCTCTGGGTCTCTGGGTCTCTGAGTCTCAATGCCTCAGTG
Organism: Carcharhinus amblyrhynchos; assembly: GCF_965287045.1. Taxonomy (NCBI): domain Eukaryota; kingdom Metazoa; phylum Chordata; class Chondrichthyes; order Carcharhiniformes; family Carcharhinidae; genus Carcharhinus; species Carcharhinus amblyrhynchos. Next base: position 29,228 of record NW_027650112.1, read on the forward strand.
TCTCAGGGTCTCTAGGCCTCTGGGTCTCTGGGTCCCAGGGTCTCAGGACCTCTGGGTCTCTGGGTCTCAATGTCTCAATTTCTCAGGGTCTCAGAGCCTCTGGGTCTATGCATCTCAGTGTCTAAGTGTCCTGGGTTCTCTGGGTCTCAGAGTCTCAATGTCTCAGTATCTCAGTGTCTCAGGGTCTCAGGACCTCTGGGTCTCTGAGTCTCAGTGTCTCAGGGCCTCTGGGTTTCTGTGTCTCAGTGTCTCAGGGCCTCTGGGTCTCTGGTTCGCAGTGTCTCAGGGTCTCAGGGCCTCTGGGTCTCTGTGTCTCAGTGTCTCAGGGCCTCTGGGTCTCTGGTTCGCAGTGTCTCAGGGTCTCAGGGCCTCTGGGTCTCTGTGTCTCATTGTCTCAGGGCCTCTGGGTCTCTGTGTTTCTGAGACTCAATGTCTCAGAGTCTCAGTGTCTCAGTGTCTCAGGGTCCCAGGGTCTCAGGACCTCTGGGTCTCAGGGTCTCAGTGTATCAGGGTCTCAAGGCCTCTGCGTCTCAGGGTCTCAATGTCTCAGTGTCTCAGTGTGTCAGGGTCTCAGGGTCCCAGGGTCTCAGGACCTCTGGGTCTCTGTGTCTCTGAGTCTCAATGTCTCAGTGTCTCAGGGTCTCTGGGTCTCAGTGTCTCAGGGCCTCTGGGTCTCTGGGTCTCTGAGTCTCAATGTCTCAGTGTCTCAGGGCCTCTGGGTCTCTGTGTCTCAGTGTCTCAGGGCCTCTGGGTCTCTGGTTCGCAGTGTCTCAGGGTCTCAGGGCCTCTGGGTCTCTGTGTCTCATTGTCTCAGGGCCTCTGGGTCTCTGTGTTTCTGAGACTCAATGTCTCAGAGTCTCAGTGTCTCAGTGTCTCAGGGTCCCAGGGTCTCAGGACCTCTGGGTCTCAGGGTCTAAGTGTATCAGGGTCTCAAGGCCTCTGCGTCTCAGGGTCTCAATGTCTCAGTGTCTCAGTGTGTCAGGGTCTCAGGGTCCCAGGGTCTCAGGACCTCTGGGTCTCTGTGTCTCTGAGTCTCAATGTCTCAGTGTCTCAGGGTCTCTGGGTCTCAGTGTCTCAGGGCCTCTGGGTCTCTGGGTCTCAGGTTCTCAGTCTCAGGGCCTCTGGGTCTCAGGGCCTCTGGGTCTCTGTGTCTCAGAGTCTCAGGGTCTCACGGCCTCTGGGACTCAAGGTCTCAGTGCCTCAGAGTCTCAGTGCCTCTGGGTCTCAGTGTCTCAGGGGCTCAGGCCCTCTGGGTCTCTGGGTCTCTGAGTCTCAGTGTCTCAGGACCTCTGGGTCTCTGTGTCTCAGGGTCTCAGGGCCTCTGGGTCTCTGGGTCTCTGAGTCTCAATGTCTCAGTGTCTCAGGGTCTCAGGGTCTCAGCACCTCTGGGTCTCTATGTCTCAGTATCTCAGTGTCTAAGGTCCTCAGGCCCTTTGGGTCTCTGAGTCTCAATATCTCAGTGTCTCAGGGTCTGAGGGTCTCAGGGCCTCTGAGTCTCAGATTTTCAGTGTCACAGGGTCTCAGGGCCTCTGGGTCTCTGTGTCTCAGTGTCTCAGGGTCTCAAGGACTCTGGGTCTCTGAGTCTCAATGTCTCAGTGTCTCAGTGTGTCAGGGTCCCAGGGTCTCAGGGCCTCTGGGTCTCTGGGTCTCAATGTCTCAGTGTCTCAGGGTCTCAGGGTCTCAGGGCCTCTGTGTCTCAGGGTCTCAGCGCTTCTGGGTCTCTGGGTCTCTGAGTCTCAATGTCTCAGTGCCTCAGTGCCTCTGGGTCCCAGGGTCTCAGGACCTCTGGGTCTCAGGGTCTCAGTTTATCAGGGTCTCAGGGCCTCTGCGTCTCTGGGTCTCAATATCTCAGTGTCTCAGGGTCTCAGGGCCTCTGGGTCTCTGGGTCTCTGAGTCTCAGTGTCTCAGGACCTCTGGGTCTCTGTGTCTCAGGGTCTCAGGGCCTCTGGGTCTCTGGGTCTCTGAGTCTCAATGTCTCAGTGTCTCAGGGTCTCAGGGCCTCTGGGTCTCTGAGTCTCAATGTCTTAGTGTCTCAGTGTCTCACGGTCCCAAGTTCTCAGGACCTCTGGGTCTCTGGGTCTCAATGTCTCAGTGTCTCAGGGTCTCAGGGTCTCAGGGCCTCTGTGTCTCAGGGTCTCAGGGTCTCAGGGCCTCTGTGTCTCAGGGTCTCAGCGCTTCTGGGTCTCTGGGTCTCTGAGTCTCAATGTCTCAGTGTCTCAGTGCCTCTGGGTCCCAGGGTCTCAGGACCTCTGGGTCTCAGGGTCTCAGTTTATGAGGGTCTCAGGGCCTCTGCGTCTCTGGGTCTCAATATCTCAGTGTCTCAGGGTCTCAGGGCCTCTGGGTCTCTGTTTCTCAGTGTCTCAGGGACTCAGGCCCTCTGGGTCTCTGGGTCTCTGAGTCTCAATGTCTCAGTGTGTCAGCGTGTCAGGGTCTCAGGGCCTCTGTGTCTCAGTGTCTCAGGGTCTCTGGGTCTCTGAGTCTCAATGTCTCAATGTCTCAGTGTCTCAGGGTCTCAGGGCCTCTGGGTCTCTGTGTCGCAGGGCCACTGGGTCTCAGTGTCTCAGGGTCTCAGGACCTCTGGTTCTCTGTGTCTCAGTGTCTCAGGGTCTCCTGGTCTCTCGGTCTCAGAGTCTCAGTGTCTCAGGGTCTCAAGGTCTCTGGGTCTCAGTATCTCAGTGTCTCAGGACCTCTGGGTCTCTGGGTCTCTGGGTCTCTGTGTCTCAGGGTCTCAGGGCCTCTGGGTCTCAGGGTCTCAGTGCCTCAGGGTCTCAGGGCCTCTGGGTCTCAGTGTCTCAGGGACTTAGGCCCTCTGGGTCTCTGAGTCTCAGTGTCACAGGGTCTCAGAGTCTCAGGACCTCCGGGTCTCAGTGTCTCAGGGTCTCATAGTCTCAGGACCTCTGCGTCTCTGTGTCTCAGTGTTTCAGGGTCTCAGGGCCTTTGGGTCTCTGGGTCTCTGAGTCTCAATGTCTCAGTGTCTCAGTGTCTCAGGGTCTCAGGGCCTCTGGGTCTCTGTGTCGCAGGGCCACTGGGTCTCAGTGCCTCAGGGTCTCAGGACCTCTGGTTCTCTGTGTCTCAGTGTCTCAGGGTCTCCTGGTCTCTCGGTCTCTGAGTCTCAGTGTCTCAGGGTCTCAAGGTCTCTGGGTCTCAGTATCTCAGTGTCTCAGGACCTCTGGGTCTCTGGGTCTCTGTGTCTCAGGGTCTCAGGGCCTCTGGGTCTCAGGGTCTCAGTGCCTCAGGGTCTCAGGGCCTCTGGGTCTCAGTGTCTCAGGGACTTAGGCCCTCTGGGTCTCTGAGTCTCAGTGTCACAGGGTCTCAGAGTCTCAGGACCTCCGGGTCTCAGTGTCTCAGGGTCTCAGAGTCTCAGGACCTCTGCGTCTCTGTGTCTCAGTGTTTCAGGGTCTCAGGGCCTCTGGGTCTCTGGGTCTCTGAGTCTCAATGTCTCAGTGTCTCAGTGTCTCAGGGTCTCAGCGCCTCTGGGTCTCTATGTCTTAGTATCTCACGGTCTAAGGTCCTCAGGGCTTCTGGGTCTCTGAGTCTCAATATCTCAGTGTCTCAGGGTCTGAGGGTCTCAGGGCCTCTGAGTCTCAGATTTTCAGTGTCACAGGGTTTCAGGGCCTCTGAGTCTCAGATTTTCAGTGTCACGGGGTCTCAGGGCCTCTCGGTCTCTGTGTCTCAGTGTTTCAGGGTCTCAAGGCGTCTGGGCCTCTGAGTCTCAATGTCTCAGTGTCTCAGTGTGTCAGGGTCCCAGGGTCTCAGGGCCTCTGGGCCTCTGGGTCTCTGAGCCTCAATGTCTCAGTGGCTCAGGATCCCAGGGTCTCAGGACCTCTTGGTCTCTGGGTCTCAATGTCTCAGTGTCTCAGGGTCTCAGGGTCTCAGGGCCTCTGTGTCTCAGGGTCTCAGCGCCTCTGGGTCTCTGGGTCTCTGAGTCTCAATGTCTCACTGTCTCAGGGCCTCTGCGTCTCTGGGTCTCAATATCTCAGTGTCTCAGGGTCTCAGGGCCTCTGGGTCTCTGTTTCTCAGTGTCTCAGGGACTCAGGCCCTCCGGGTCTCTGGGTCTCTGAGTCTCAATGTCTCAGTGTGTCAGTGTCTCAGGGTTTCAGGGCCTCTGTGTCTCAGTGTCTCAGGGCCTCTGGGTCTCTGGGTCTCTGAGTCTCAATGTCTCAGTGTCTCAGGGTCTCTGGGCCTCTGGGTCTCAGTGTCGCAGGGCCACTGGGTCTCAGTGTCTAAGTATCTCAGGGTCTCAGGACCTCTGGTTCTCTGTGTCTCAGTGTCTCAGGTTCTCAGAGTCTCAGGGCCTCTGGGTCTCTGGGTCTCTGTGTCTCAGTGTCTCAGGTTCTCAGAGTCTCAGGGCCTCTGGGTCTCTGGGTCTCTGTGTCTCAGGTTCTCAGAGTCTCAGGGCCTCTGGGTCTCTGGGTCTCTGTGTCTCAGGTTCTCAGAGTCTCAGGGCCTCTGGGTCTCTGTGTCTCAGGGTCTGAGGGTCTCAGGGCCTCTGGGTCTCCGGGTCTCAGTGTCACAGGGTCTCAGGGTCTCTGGGCCTTTGGGTCTCAGGGTCTCCGTGTCTCAGGGACTCAGGGCCTCTGCGTTTGTGTGTCTCAGGGTCTCAGGGCCTCTGGGTCTCTGATCTCAATGTCTCAGTGTCTCAGCGTTGCAGGGCCTCTGGGTCTCAATGTCTCATGTCCTCTGGGTCTCTGGTTTTCTGAGTCTCAACGTCTCAGTGTCTCAGAGTCTCAGAGCCTCTGGGTCTCTGTGTCTCAGTGTCTCAGGGTCTCAGGGCATCTGTGTCTCAGGGTCTCAGTGTCACAGGGCCTCAGGGTCTCAGGGACTCAGGGCCTCTGTGTCTTTGTGTCTCAGGGTCTCAGGGTCTCAATGTCTCAGGGTCTCAGGGTCTCAGGGCCTCTGGGTCTCAGAGTCTCAGTGTCACAGGGTCTCCGGGCCTTTGGGTCTCTGTGTCTCAGTGTCTCAGGGTCTCAAGGCCTCTGGGTCTCTGAGTCTCAATGTCTCAGTGTCTCAGGGTGTCAGGGTCCCAGGTTCTCAGGACCTCTGGGCCTCTGGGTCTCTGAGTCTCAATGTCTCAGTGTCTCAGTGTCTCTGGGTCCCAGGGTCTCAGGACCACTGGGTCTCAGGGTCTCAGTTTATCAGGGTCTCAGGGCCTCTGCGTCTCAGGGTCTCAATGTCTCAGTGCCTCAGGGTCTCAGGGCCTCTGGGTCTCTGTGTCTCAGTGTCTCAGGGACTCAGGCCCTCTGGGTCTCTGGGTCTCTGAGTCTCAATGTCTCAGTGTGTCAGTGTCTCAGGGTCTCAGGCCCTCTGTGTCTCAGTGTCTCAGGTCCTCTGGGTCTCTGGGTCTCTGAGTCTTAATGTCTCAATGTCTCAGTGTCTCAGTGTCTCAGGGTCTCAGGGCCTCTGTGTCTCTGGGACTCAATGTCTCAGTGTCTCAGGGTCTCCAGGTCTCAGGGCCTCTGGTTCACTGTGTCTCAGTGTCTCAGTGTGTCAGGGTCACAGGGTCTCTGGGTCTCAGTTTCTCAGTATCTCATGGCCTCTGGGTCTCTGTGTCTCAGGGCCTCAGGGCCTCTGGGTCTCAGTGTCACAGGGTCTCAGGGCCTTTGATTCACTGTGTCTCAGGGTCTCAGGCCCCCTGTGTCTCTGAGTCTCAATGTCTCAGTGTCTCAGTGTCTCAGGGTCTCAGGGCCTCTGTGTCTCAGTGTCTCACATCCACTGGGTCTCTGGGTCTCTGAGTCTCAATTTCTCAGTGTCTCAGGGCCTCTGGGTCTCTGGCTCTCTGAGTCTCAATGTCTCGATGTCTCTGTGTCTCAGGGTCTCAGGGCCTCTGGGTCTCAGTGTCACAGGGTCTCAGGGCCTTTGAGTCACTGTGTCTCAGGGTCTCAGGTCCTCTGGGTCTCTGAGTCTCAATGTCTCAGTGTCTCAGTGTCTCAGGGTCTCAGGGCCTCTGTGTCTCAGGTCTTCTGGGTCTCTGGTTCTCTGAGTCTCTATGTCTCAGTGTCTCAGGGTCTCAGGGCCTCAGGGCCTCTGGGTCTCTGGGTGTCTGAGTCTCAGTGTCTCAGTGTCTCAGGGTCTCAGGGCCTCTGGGTCTCTGGGTCTCTGAGTCTCAGTGTCTCAGCGTCTCAGGGTCTCAGGGCCTGTGAGCCTCTGGGTCTCTGTGTCTCAGTGTCTCAGTTTCTAAGGGTCTCACGTCCTCTGGGTCTCTGAGTCGCAAAGTCTCAATGTCTCAGGGTCTCAGGGTCACAGGGCCTCTGGGTCTCTGGGTCTCTGAGTCTCAATGTCTCAGTGTCTCAGGGTCTCAGGGCCTCTGTGTCTTTGTGGCTCAGGGTCTCACGTCCTCTGGGTCTCTGGGTATCTTAGCCTCAATGTCTCAGTGTCTCAGTGTCTCAGTGTCGCAGGGCCTCTGTGTCTGCCTGTCTCATGTCCTCTGAGTCTCGGGGTTTCTGAGTCTCAATGTCTCAGTGTCTCAGAGTCTCAGGGCCTCTGAGTCTCTGTGTCTCAGTGTCTCAGGGTCTCAGGGCATCTGGCTCTCTGTGTCTCAGGGATTCAAGGCCTCTGGGTCTCAGGGTCTCAGTGTCACAGGGTCTCAGGGCATCAGGATCTCATGGCCTCTGGGTCTCAGGGTCTCAGGGTGTCAGGGCCTCTGGGTCTCAATGTCTCAGTGTCTCAGTTTCTCAGCGTCTCAGGTCCCCTGGGTCTCAGTGTCTCAGGGACTCAAGGCCTCTGGGTCTCAGGGTCTCAGTGTCACAGGGTCTCAGGGCGTCAGGATCTCATGGCCTCTGGGTCTCAGGGTCTCAGGGTCTCAGGGCCTCTGGCTCTCTGGGTCTCAATGTCTCAGTGTCTCAGTTTCTCAGCGTCTCAGGTCCTCTGGGTCTCAGTGTCTCAGGGTCTCAGGGCCTCTGGGTCTCTGGGTCTCAGGGTCTCATGGCCTCTGGGTCTCTGGGTCTCTGAGTCTCAATGTCTCAGGGTCTCAGGGTCTCTGGGTCTCTGAGTCTCAATGTCTCAGTGTCTCAGGGCCTCTGTTTCTCAGGGTCTCAGGGCCTCTGGGTCTCTGAGTCTCAATATCTCAGTGTCTCAGGGTCTCAGGGCCTCTGGGTCTCTGAGTCTCAATATCTCAGTGTCTCAGGGTCTCAGGTTCTCTGGGTCTCTGGGTCTCTGAGTCTCAGTGTCTAAGGGCCTCAGGGTCTCAGGGTCTCAGTGTCTCAGTGTCTCAGGTCCTCTGGGTCTCAGTGTCTCAGGGTCTCAGGGCCTCAGGGTCTCAGGGTCTCAGGGCCTCTGGGTCTCTGGGTCTCAATGTCTCAGTGTCTCAGTTTCTCAGCGTCTCAGGTCCTCTGGGTCTCAGTGTCTCAGGGACTCAAGGCCTCTGGGTCTCAGGGTCTCAGTGTCACAGGGTCTCAGGGCGTCAGGATCTCATGGCCTCTGGGTCTCAGGGTCTCAGGGTCTCAGGGCCTCTGGCTCTCTGGGTCTCAATGTCTCAGTGTCTCAGTTTCTCAGCGTCTCAGGTCCTCTGGGTCTCAGTGTCTCAGGGTCTCAGGGCCTCTGGGTCTCTGGGTCTCAGGGTCTCATGGCCTCTGGGTCTCTGGGTCTCTGAGTCTCAATGTCTCAGGGTCTCAGGGTCTCTGGGTCTCTGAGTCTCAATGTCTCAGTGTCTCAGTGTCTCAGGGCCTCTGTTTCTCAGGGTCTCAGGGCCTCTGGGTCTCTGAGTCTCAATATCTCAGTGTCTCAGGGTCTCTGGTTCTCTGGGTCTCTGGGTCTCTGAGTCTCAGTGTCTCAGTGTCTCAGGGTCTCATGGCCTCTGGGTCTCTGGGTCTCTGAGTCTCAGTGTCTAAGGGCCTCAGGGTCTCAGGGTCTCAGGGCCGCTGGGTCTCAGTGTCTCAGGGCCTCAGTGTCGCAGGGCCTCTGTGTCTGCCTGTCTCATGTCCTCTGAGTCTCGGGGTTTCTGAGTCTCAATGTCTCAGTGTCTCAGAGTCTCAGGGCCTCTGGGTCTCTGTGTCTCAGTGTCTCAGGGTCTCAGGGCATCTGGCTCTCTGTGTCTCAGGGATTCAAGGCCTCTGGGTCTCAGGGTCTCAGTGTCACAGGGTCTCAGGGCGTCAGGATCTCATGGCCTCTGGGTCTCAGGGTCTCAGGGTGTCAGGGCCTCTGGGTCTCTGGGTGTCAATGTCTCAGTGTCTCAGTTTCTCAGCGTCTCAGGTCCCCTGGGTCTCAGTGTCTCAGGGACTCAAGGCCTCTGGGTCTCAGGGTCTCAGTGTCACAGGGTCTCAGGGTGTCAGGATCTCATGGCCTCTGGGTCTCAGGGTCTCAGGGTCTCAGGGCCTCTGGCTCTCTGGGTCTCAATGTCTCAGTGTCTCAGTTTCTCAGCGTCTCAGGTCCCCTGGGTCTCAGTGTCTCAGGGTCTCAGGGCCTCTGGGTCTCTGGGTCTCAGGGTCTCATGGCCTCTGGGTCTCTGGGTCTCTGAGTCTCAATGTCTCAGGGTCTCAGGGTCTCTGGGTCTCAATGTCTCAGTGTCTCAGTTTCTCAGCGTCTCAGGTCCTCTGGGTCTCAGTGTCTTAGGGTCTCAGGGCCTCTGGGTCTCTGGGTCTCAGGGTCTCATGGCCTCTGGGTCTCTGGGTCTCTGAGTCTCAATGTCTCAGGGTCTCAGGGTCTCTGAGTCTCAATGTCTCAGTGTCTCAGTGTCTCAGGGCCTCTGTTTCTCAGGGTCTCAGGGCCTCTGGGTCTCTGAGTCTCAATATCTCAGTGTCTCAGGGTCTCTGGTTCTCTGGGTCTCTGGGTCTCTGAGTCTCAGTGTCTCAGTGTCTCAGGGTCTCATGGCCTCTGGGTCTCTGGGTCTCTGAGTCTCAGTGTCTAAGGGCCTCAGGGTCTCAGGGTCTCAGGGCCGCTGGGTCTCAGTGTCTCAGGGTCTCAGGGTCTCAGGGCCTCTGGGTCTCTGTGTCTAAGGGTCTCAGGGCCTCTGGGCCTCAGGGTCTCAGTGTCTCAGGGTCTCAGGGCCTCAGGGCATGTGGGTCTCAGTGTCTCAGGGTCTCAGGGCCTCTGGGTCACTGTGTCTCAGGGTCTCTGGGTCTCAGTGTCACAGGGTCTCAGGGCCTCTGGGCCTCTGGGTCTCTGAGTCTCAGGGTCTCAGGGCCTCTGGGTCTCAGGGTCTCAGTGTCTCAGGGTCTCAGGTTCTTTGTGTTTCAGGGCCTCTGTGTCTCTGTGTCTCAGTGTCTCAGGGTCTCAGGGCCTCTGGGTCTCAGGCACTCAGGGTCTCAGGGTCTCAGTGTCTCCGTGTCTCAGTGTCTCAGGGTCTCAAGGCCTCTGGGTTTCAATGTCTCAGTGTGTCACGGTCTCAGGGACTCAGGGTCTCAGTGTCTCAGGGTTTCAGTGTCTCAGGGTCTCAGGGTCTTTGGGTCTCAGTGTCTCAGTGTCTCAGAGTCTCAGGGTCTTTGGGTCTCAGTGTCTCAGTGTCTCAGGTCCTCTGGGTCTTGGGTCTCTGTGTCTCAGTGTCTCAGGGTCTCAGGGCCTCTGGGTCTCAGGGTCTCAGGGCCACTGGGTCTCAGGGTCTCAGTGTCTCAGGGTCTCAGGGTCTCAGGGCCTCAGGGTCTCTGGGTCTCATTGTCTCTGGGCCTCAGGGCCTCTGGGTCTCTGGGTCTATGAGTCTCAATGTCTCTGTGTCTCAGTGTCTCACGTCCTCTGGGTCTCTGAGTCTCAATGTCTCAGTTTCTCAGGGTCTCAGGGTCTCAGGGCCTCTGGGTCTCAGTGTCTCAGTGTCTGACGTCCTCTGGGTCTCTAAGTCTCAATGTCTCAGTGTCTCAGGGCCTCTGGGTCTCTTAGTCTCAATGTCTCAGTGTCGCAGGGACTCTGGGCCTGCTTGTCTCATGTCCTCTGAGTCTCTGGGTTTCTGAGTCTCAATGTCTCAGTGTCTTAGGGTCTCAGGGTCTCAGGGCCTCTGGGTCTCCGTGTCTCAGGGTCTCAGGGCCTCTGGGTCTCTGGGTCTCAGTGTCTCAGGGTCTCAGGGCCTCTGGATCTCTGGGTCTCTGAGTCTCAATGTCTCAGTGTCTCAGTTTCTCAGGGTCTCAGGGCCTCTGGGTCTCAGGACCACTGGGCCTCAGGGTCTCCGTGTCTCATGGTCTCAGGGCCTCTGGGTCTCAATGTCTCAGTGTCTCAGGGTCTCAGGGCATCTGTGTCTCTGAGTCTCAGTGTCACAGGGCCTCAGGGTCTCAGGGACTCAGGGCCTCTGTGTCTTTGTGTCTCAGGGTCTCAGGGTCTCTGGGTCTCAATGTCTCAGTGTCTCAGGGTCTCAGGATCTCAGGGTCTCAGGGCCTCTGGGTCTGAGAGTCTCAGTGTCACAGGGTCTCCGGGCCTTTGAGTCTCTGTGTCTCAGTGTCTCAGGGTCTCAAGGCCTCTGGGTCTCTGAGTCTCAATGTCTCAGTGTCTCAGGGTGTCAGGGTCCCAGGTTCTCAGGGCCTCTGGGCCTCTGGATCTCTGAGTCTCAATGTCTCAGTGTCTCAGTGTCTCTGGGTCCCAGGGTCTCAGGGCCTCTGCGTCTCAGGGTCTCAATGTCTCAGTGCCTCAGGGTGTCAGGGCCTCTGGGTCTCTGTGTCTCAGTGTCTCAGGGACTCAGGCCCTCTGGGTCTCTGGGTCTCTGAGTCTCAATGTCTCAGTGTGTCAGTGTCTCAGGGTCTCAGGCCCTCTGTGTCTCAGTGTCTCAGGTCCTCTGGGTCTCTGGGTCTCTGAGTCTTAATGTCTCAATGTCTCAGGGTCTCAGTGTCTCAGGGCCTCTGGGTCTCTGGGTCTCAATGTCTCAATGTCTCAGTGTCTCAGTGTCTCAGGGTCTCAGGGCCTCTGTGTCTCTGGGACTCAATGTCTCAGTGTCTCAGGGTCTCAGGGTCTCCAGGTCTCAGGGCCTCTGGTTCACTGTGTCTCAGTGTCTCAGTGTGTCAGGGTCACAGGGTCTCTGGGTCTCAGTATCTCAGTATCTCATGGCCTCTGGGTCTCTGTGTCTCAGGGTCTCAGGGCCTCTGGGTCTCAGTGTCACAGGGTCTCAGGGCCTTTGAGTCACTGTGTCTCAGGGTCTCAGGCCCCCTGTGTCTCTGAGTCTCAATGTCTCAGTGTCTCAGTGTCTCAGGGTCTCAGGGCCTCTGTGTCTCAGTGTCTCACATCCACTGGGTCTCTGGGTCTCTGAGTCTCAATTTCTCAGTGTCTCAGGGCCTCTGGGTCTCTGGCTCTCTGAGTCTCAATGTCTCGATGTCTCTGTGTCTCAGGGTCTCAGGGCCTCTGGGTCTCAGTGTCACAGGGTCTCAGGGCCTTTGAGTCACTGTGTCTCAGGGTCTCAGGCCCTCTGGGTCTCTGAGTCTCAATGTCTCTGAGTCTCAGTGTCTCAGGGTCTCAGGGCCTCTGTGTCTCAGGTCTTCTGGGTCTCTGGTTCTCTGAGTCTCTATGTCTCAGTGTCTCAGGGTCTCAGGGCCTCAGGGCCTCTGGGTCTCTGGGTCTCTGAGTCTCAGTGTCTCAGCGTCTCAGGGTCTCAGGGCCTGTGAGCCTCTGGGTCTCTGTGTCTCAGTGTCTCAGTTTCTAAGGGTCTCACGTCCTCTGGGTCTCTGAGTCGCAAAGTCTCAGTGTCTCAGGGTCTCAGGGTCACAGGGCCTCTGGGTCTCTGGGTCTCTGAGTCTCAATGTCTCAGTGTCACAGGGTCTCAGGGTCTCAGGGCCTCTGTTTCTCTGTGGCTCAGGGTCTCACGTCCTCTGGGTCTCTGGGTATCTTAGCCTCAATGTCTCAGTGTCTCAGTGTCTCAGTGTCGCAGGGCCTCTGTGTCTGCCTGTCTCATGTCCTCTGAGTCTCGGGGTTTCAGAGTCTCAATGTCTCAGTGTCTCAGAGTCTCAGGGCCTCTGGGTCTCTGTGTCTCAGTGTCTCAGGGTCTCAGGGCATCTGGCTCTCTGTGTCTCAGGGATTCAAGGCCTCTGGGTCTCAGGGTCTCAGTGTCACAGGGTCTCAGGGCGTCAGGATCTCATGGCCTCTGGGTCTCAGGGTCTCAGGGTGTCAGGGCCTCTGGGTCTCTGGGTCTCAATGTCTCAGTGTCTCAGTTTCTCAGCGTCTCAGGTCCCCTGGGTCTCAGTGTCTCAGGGACTCAAGGCCTCTGGGTCTCAGGGTCTCAGTGTCACAGGGTCTCAGGGCGTCAGGATCTCATGGCCTCTGGGTCTCAGGGTCTCAGGGTCTCAGGGTCTCAGGGCCTCTGGGTCTCTGGGTCTCAATGTCTCAGTGTCTCAGTTTCTCAGCGTCTCAGGTCCTCTGGGTCTCAGTGTCTTAGGGTCTCAGGGCCTCTGGGTCTCTGGGTCTCAGGGTCTCATGGCCTCTGGGTCTCTGGGTCTCTGAGTCTCAATGTCTCAGTGTCTCAGTGTCTCAGGGTCTCAGGGCCTCTGGGTCTCTGTGTCGCAGGGCCACTGGGTCTCAGTGCCTCAGGGTCTCAGGACCTCTGGTTCTCTGTGTCTCAGTGTCTCAGGGTCTCCTGGTCTCTCGGTCTCTGAGTCTCAGTGTCTCAGGGTCTCAAGGTCTCTGGGTCTCAGTATCTCAGTGTCTCAGGACCTCTGGGTCTCTGGGTCTCTGTGTCTCAGGGTCTCAGGGCCTCTGGGTCTCAGGGTCTCAGTGCCTCAGGGTCTCAGGGCCTCTGGGTCTCAGTGTCTCAGGGACTTAGGCCCTCTGGGTCTCTGAGTCTCAGTGTCACAGGGTCTCAGAGTCTCAGGACCTCCGGGTCTCAGTGTCTCAGGGTCTCAGAGTCTCAGGACCTCTGCGTCTCTGTGTCTCAGTGTTTCAGGGTCTCAGGGCCTCTGGGTCTCTGGGTCTCTGAGTCTCAATGTCTCAGTGTCTCAGTGTCTCAGGGTCTCAGCGCCTCTGGGTCTCTATGTCTTAGTATCTCACGGTCTAAGGTCCTCAGGGCTTCTGGGTCTCTGAGTCTCAATATCTCAGTGTCTCAGGGTCTGAGGGTCTCAGGGCCTCTGAGTCTCAGATTTTCAGTGTCACAGGGTTTCAGGGCCTCTGAGTCTCAGATTTTCAGTGTCACGGGGTCTCAGGGCCTCTCGGTCTCTGTGTCTCAGTGTTTCAGGGTCTCAAGGCGTCTGGGCCTCTGAGTCTCAATGTCTCAGTGTCTCAGTGTGTCAGGGTCCCAGGGTCTCAGGGCCTCTGGGCCTCTGGGTCTCTGAGCCTCAATGTCTCAGTGGCTCAGGATCCCAGGGTCTCAGGACCTCTTGGTCTCTGGGTCTCAATGTCTCAGTGTCTCAGGGTCTCAGGGTCTCAGGGCCTCTGTGTCTCAGGGTCTCAGCGCCTCTGGGTCTCTGGGTCTCTGAGTCTCAATGTCTCACTGTCTCAGGGCCTCTGCGTCTCTGGGTCTCAATATCTCAGTGTCTCAGGGTCTCAGGGCCTCTGGGTCTCTGTTTCTCAGTGTCTCAGGGACTCAGGCCCTCCGGGTCTCTGGGTCTCTGAGTCTCAATGTCTCAGTGTGTCAGTGTCTCAGGGTTTCAGGGCCTCTGTGTCTCAGTGTCTCAGGGCCTCTGGGTCTCTGGGTCTCTGAGTCTCAATGTCTCAGTGTCTCAGGGTCTCTGGGCCTCTGGGTCTCAGTGTCGCAGGGCCACTGGGTCTCAGTGTCTAAGTATCTCAGGGTCTCAGGACCTCTGGTTCTCTGTGTCTCAGTGTCTCAGGTTCTCAGAGTCTCAGGGCCTCTGGGTCTCTGGGTCTCTGTGTCTCAGTGTCTCAGGTTCTCAGAGTCTCAGGGCCTCTGGGTCTCTGGGTCTCTGTGTCTCAGGTTCTCAGAGTCTCAGGGCCTCTGGGTCTCTGGGTCTCTGTGTCTCAGGTTCTCAGAGTCTCAGGGCCTCTGGGTCTCTGTGTCTCAGGGTCTGAGGGTCTCAGGGCCTCTGGGTCTCCGGGTCTCAGTGTCACAGGGTCTCAGGGTCTCTGGGCCTTTGGGTCTCAGGGTCTCCGTGTCTCAGGGACTCAGGGCCTCTGCGTTTGTGTGTCTCAGGGTCTCAGGGCCTCTGGGTCTCTGATCTCAATGTCTCAGTGTCTCAGCGTTGCAGGGCCTCTGGGTCTCAATGTCTCATGTCCTCTGGGTCTCTGGTTTTCTGAGTCTCAACGTCTCAGTGTCTCAGAGTCTCAGAGCCTCTGGGTCTCTGTGTCTCAGTGTCTCAGGGTCTCAGGGCATCTGTGTCTCAGGGTCTCAGTGTCACAGGGCCTCAGGGTCTCAGGGACTCAGGGCCTCTGTGTCTTTGTGTCTCAGGGTCTCAGGGTCTCAATGTCTCAGGGTCTCAGGGTCTCAGGGCCTCTGGGTCTCAGAGTCTCAGTGTCACAGGGTCTCCGGGCCTTTGGGTCTCTGTGTCTCAGTGTCTCAGGGTCTCAAGGCCTCTGGGTCTCTGAGTCTCAATGTCTCAGTGTCTCAGGGTGTCAGGGTCCCAGGTTCTCAGGACCTCTGGGCCTCTGGGTCTCTGAGTCTCAATGTCTCAGTGTCTCAGTGTCTCTGGGTCCCAGGGTCTCAGGACCACTGGGTCTCAGGGTCTCAGTTTATCAGGGTCTCAGGGCCTCTGCGTCTCAGGGTCTCAATGTCTCAGTGCCTCAGGGTCTCAGGGCCTCTGGGTCTCTGTGTCTCAGTGTCTCAGGGACTCAGGCCCTCTGGGTCTCTGGGTCTCTGAGTCTCAATGTCTCAGTGTGTCAGTGTCTCAGGGTCTCAGGCCCTCTGTGTCTCAGTGTCTCAGGTCCTCTGGGTCTCTGGGTCTCTGAGTCTTAATGTCTCAATGTCTCAGTGTCTCAGTGTCTCAGGGTCTCAGGGCCTCTGTGTCTCTGGGACTCAATGTCTCAGTGTCTCAGGGTCTCCAGGTCTCAGGGCCTCTGGTTCACTGTGTCTCAGTGTCTCAGTGTGTCAGGGTCACAGGGTCTCTGGGTCTCAGTTTCTCAGTATCTCATGGCCTCTGGGTCTCTGTGTCTCAGGGCCTCAGGGCCTCTGGGTCTCAGTGTCACAGGGTCTCAGGGCCTTTGATTCACTGTGTCTCAGGGTCTCAGGCCCCCTGTGTCTCTGAGTCTCAATGTCTCAGTGTCTCAGTGTCTCAGGGTCTCAGGGCCTCTGTGTCTCAGTGTCTCACATCCACTGGGTCTCTGGGTCTCTGAGTCTCAATTTCTCAGTGTCTCAGGGCCTCTGGGTCTCTGGCTCTCTGAGTCTCAATGTCTCGATGTCTCTGTGTCTCAGGGTCTCAGGGCCTCTGGGTCTCAGTGTCACAGGGTCTCAGGGCCTTTGAGTCACTGTGTCTCAGGGTCTCAGGTCCTCTGGGTCTCTGAGTCTCAATGTCTCAGTGTCTCAGTGTCTCAGGGTCTCAGGGCCTCTGTGTCTCAGGTCTTCTGGGTCTCTGGTTCTCTGAGTCTCTATGTCTCAGTGTCTCAGGGTCTCAGGGCCTCAGGGCCTCTGGGTCTCTGGGTGTCTGAGTCTCAGTGTCTCAGTGTCTCAGGGTCTCAGGGCCTCTGGGTCTCTGGGTCTCTGAGTCTCAGTGTCTCAGCGTCTCAGGGTCTCAGGGCCTGTGAGCCTCTGGGTCTCTGTGTCTCAGTGTCTCAGTTTCTAAGGGTCTCACGTCCTCTGGGTCTCTGAGTCGCAAAGTCTCAATGTCTCAGGGTCTCAGGGTCACAGGGCCTCTGGGTCTCTGGGTCTCTGAGTCTCAATGTCTCAGTGTCTCAGGGTCTCAGGGCCTCTGTGTCTTTGTGGCTCAGGGTCTCACGTCCTCTGGGTCTCTGGGTATCTTAGCCTCAATGTCTCAGTGTCTCAGTGTCTCAGTGTCGCAGGGCCTCTGTGTCTGCCTGTCTCATGTCCTCTGAGTCTCGGGGTTTCTGAGTCTCAATGTCTCAGTGTCTCAGAGTCTCAGGGCCTCTGAGTCTCTGTGTCTCAGTGTCTCAGGGTCTCAGGGCATCTGGCTCTCTGTGTCTCAGGGATTCAAGGCCTCTGGGTCTCAGGGTCTCAGTGTCACAGGGTCTCAGGGCATCAGGATCTCATGGCCTCTGGGTCTCAGGGTCTCAGGGTGTCAGGGCCTCTGGGTCTCTGGGTCTCAATGTCTCAGTGTCTCAGTTTCTCAGCGTCTCAGGTCCCCTGGGTCTCAGTGTCTCAGGGACTCAAGGCCTCTGGGTCTCAGGGTCTCAGTGTCACAGGGTCTCAGGGCGTCAGGATCTCATGGCCTCTGGGTCTCAGGGTCTCAGGGTCTCAGGGCCTCTGGCTCTCTGGGTCTCAATGTCTCAGTGTCTCAGTTTCTCAGCGTCTCAGGTCCTCTGGGTCTCAGTGTCTCAGGGTCTCAGGGCCTCTGGGTCTCTGGGTCTCAGGGTCTCATGGCCTCTGGGTCTCTGGGTCTCTGAGTCTCAATGTCTCAGGGTCTCAGGGTCTCTGGGTCTCTGAGTCTCAATGTCTCAGTGTCTCAGTGTCTCAGGGCCTCTGTTTCTCAGGGTCTCAGGGCCTCTGGGTCTCTGAGTCTCAATATCTCAGTGTCTCAGGGTCTCAGGGCCTCTGGGTCTCTGAGTCTCAATATCTCAGTGTCTCAGGGTCTCAGGTTCTCTGGGTCTCTGGGTCTCTGAGTCTCAGTGTCTAAGGGCCTCAGGGTCTCAGGGTCTCAGTGTCTCAGTGTCTCAGGTCCTCTGGGTCTCAGTGTCTCAGGGTCTCAGGGCCTCAGGGTCTCAGGGTCTCAGGGCCTCTGGGTCTCTGGGTCTCAATGTCTCAGTGTCTCAGTTTCTCAGCGTCTCAGGTCCTCTGGGTCTCAGTGTCTCAGGGACTCAAGGCCTCTGGGTCTCAGGGTCTCAGTGTCACAGGGTCTCAGGGCGTCAGGATCTCATGGCCTCTGGGTCTCAGGGTCTCAGGGTCTCAGGGCCTCTGGCTCTCTGGGTCTCAATGTCTCAGTGTCTCAGTTTCTCAGCGTCTCAGGTCCTCTGGGTCTCAGTGTCTCAGGGTCTCAGGGCCTCTGGGTCTCTGGGTCTCAGGGTCTCATGGCCTCTGGGTCTCTGGGTCTCTGAGTCTCAATGTCTCAGGGTCTCAGGGTCTCTGGGTCTCTGAGTCTCAATGTCTCAGTGTCTCAGTGTCTCAGGGCCTCTGTTTCTCAGGGTCTCAGGGCCTCTGGGTCTCTGAGTCTCAATATCTCAGTGTCTCAGGGTCTCTGGTTCTCTGGGTCTCTGGGTCTCTGAGTCTCAGTGTCTCAGTGTCTCAGGGTCTCATGGCCTCTGGGTCTCTGGGTCTCTGAGTCTCAGTGTCTAAGGGCCTCAGGGTCTCAGGGTCTCAGGGCCGCTGGGTCTCAGTGTCTCAGGGCCTCAGTGTCGCAGGGCCTCTGTGTCTGCCTGTCTCATGTCCTCTGAGTCTCGGGGTTTCTGAGTCTCAATGTCTCAGTGTCTCAGAGTCTCAGGGCCTCTGGGTCTCTGTGTCTCAGTGTCTCAGGGTCTCAGGGCATCTGGCTCTCTGTGTCTCAGGGATTCAAGGCCTCTGGGTCTCAGGGTCTCAGTGTCACAGGGTCTCAGGGCGTCAGGATCTCATGGCCTCTGGGTCTCAGGGTCTCAGGGTGTCAGGGCCTCTGGGTCTCTGGGTGTCAATGTCTCAGTGTCTCAGTTTCTCAGCGTCTCAGGTCCCCTGGGTCTCAGTGTCTCAGGGACTCAAGGCCTCTGGGTCTCAGGGTCTCAGTGTCACAGGGTCTCAGGGTGTCAGGATCTCATGGCCTCTGGGTCTCAGGGTCTCAGGGTCTCAGGGCCTCTGGCTCTCTGGGTCTCAATGTCTCAGTGTCTCAGTTTCTCAGCGTCTCAGGTCCCCTGGGTCTCAGTGTCTCAGGGTCTCAGGGCCTCTGGGTCTCTGGGTCTCAGGGTCTCATGGCCTCTGGGTCTCTGGGTCTCTGAGTCTCAATGTCTCAGGGTCTCAGGGTCTCTGGGTCTCAATGTCTCAGTGTCTCAGTTTCTCAGCGTCTCAGGTCCTCTGGGTCTCAGTGTCTTAGGGTCTCAGGGCCTCTGGGTCTCTGGGTCTCAGGGTCTCATGGCCTCTGGGTCTCTGGGTCTCTGAGTCTCAATGTCTCAGGGTCTCAGGGTCTCTGAGTCTCAATGTCTCAGTGTCTCAGTGTCTCAGGGCCTCTGTTTCTCAGGGTCTCAGGGCCTCTGGGTCTCTGAGTCTCAATATCTCAGTGTCTCAGGGTCTCTGGTTCTCTGGGTCTCTGGGTCTCTGAGTCTCAGTGTCTCAGTGTCTCAGGGTCTCATGGCCTCTGGGTCTCTGGGTCTCTGAGTCTCAGTGTCTAAGGGCCTCAGGGTCTCAGGGTCTCAGGGCCGCTGGGTCTCAGTGTCTCAGGGTCTCAGGGTCTCAGGGCCTCTGGGTCTCTGTGTCTAAGGGTCTCAGGGCCTCTGGGCCTCAGGGTCTCAGTGTCTCAGGGTCTCAGGGCCTCAGGGCATGTGGGTCTCAGTGTCTCAGGGTCTCAGGGCCTCTGGGTCACTGTGTCTCAGGGTCTCTGGGTCTCAGTGTCACAGGGTCTCAGGGCCTCTGGGCCTCTGGGTCTCTGAGTCTCAGGGTCTCAGGGCCTCTGGGTCTCAGGGTCTCAGTGTCTCAGGGTCTCAGGTTCTTTGTGTTTCAGGGCCTCTGTGTCTCTGTGTCTCAGTGTCTCAGGGTCTCAGGGCCTCTGGGTCTCAGGCACTCAGGGTCTCAGGGTCTCAGTGTCTCCGTGTCTCAGTGTCTCAGGGTCTCAAGGCCTCTGGGTTTCAATGTCTCAGTGTGTCACGGTCTCAGGGACTCAGGGTCTCAGTGTCTCAGGGTTTCAGTGTCTCAGGGTCTCAGGGTCTTTGGGTCTCAGTGTCTCAGTGTCTCAGAGTCTCAGGGTCTTTGGGTCTCAGTGTCTCAGTGTCTCAGGTCCTCTGGGTCTTGGGTCTCTGTGTCTCAGTGTCTCAGGGTCTCAGGGCCTCTGGGTCTCAGGGTCTCAGGGCCACTGGGTCTCAGGGTCTCAGTGTCTCAGGGTCTCAGGGTCTCAGGGCCTCAGGGTCTCTGGGTCTCATTGTCTCTGGGCCTCAGGGCCTCTGGGTCTCTGGGTCTATGAGTCTCAATGTCTCTGTGTCTCAGTGTCTCACGTCCTCTGGGTCTCTGAGTCTCAATGTCTCAGTTTCTCAGGGTCTCAGGGTCTCAGGGCCTCTGGGTCTCAGTGTCTCAGTGTCTGACGTCCTCTGGGTCTCTAAGTCTCAATGTCTCAGTGTCTCAGGGCCTCTGGGTCTCTTAGTCTCAATGTCTCAGTGTCGCAGGGACTCTGGGCCTGCTTGTCTCATGTCCTCTGAGTCTCTGGGTTTCTGAGTCTCAATGTCTCAGTGTCTTAGGGTCTCAGGGTCTCAGGGCCTCTGGGTCTCCGTGTCTCAGGGTCTCAGGGCCTCTGGGTCTCTGGGTCTCAGTGTCTCAGGGTCTCAGGGCCTCTGGATCTCTGGGTCTCTGAGTCTCAATGTCTCAGTGTCTCAGTTTCTCAGGGTCTCAGGGCCTCTGGGTCTCAGGACCACTGGGCCTCAGGGTCTCCGTGTCTCATGGTCTCAGGGCCTCTGGGTCTCAATGTCTCAGTGTCTCAGGGTCTCAGGGCATCTGTGTCTCTGAGTCTCAGTGTCACAGGGCCTCAGGGTCTCAGGGACTCAGGGCCTCTGTGTCTTTGTGTCTCAGGGTCTCAGGGTCTCTGGGTCTCAATGTCTCAGTGTCTCAGGGTCTCAGGATCTCAGGGTCTCAGGGCCTCTGGGTCTGAGAGTCTCAGTGTCACAGGGTCTCCGGGCCTTTGAGTCTCTGTGTCTCAGTGTCTCAGGGTCTCAAGGCCTCTGGGTCTCTGAGTCTCAATGTCTCAGTGTCTCAGGGTGTCAGGGTCCCAGGTTCTCAGGGCCTCTGGGCCTCTGGATCTCTGAGTCTCAATGTCTCAGTGTCTCAGTGTCTCTGGGTCCCAGGGTCTCAGGGCCTCTGCGTCTCAGGGTCTCAATGTCTCAGTGCCTCAGGGTGTCAGGGCCTCTGGGTCTCTGTGTCTCAGTGTCTCAGGGACTCAGGCCCTCTGGGTCTCTGGGTCTCTGAGTCTCAATGTCTCAGTGTGTCAGTGTCTCAGGGTCTCAGGCCCTCTGTGTCTCAGTGTCTCAGGTCCTCTGGGTCTCTGGGTCTCTGAGTCTTAATGTCTCAATGTCTCAGGGTCTCAGTGTCTCAGGGCCTCTGGGTCTCTGGGTCTCAATGTCTCAATGTCTCAGTGTCTCAGTGTCTCAGGGTCTCAGGGCCTCTGTGTCTCTGGGACTCAATGTCTCAGTGTCTCAGGGTCTCAGGGTCTCCAGGTCTCAGGGCCTCTGGTTCACTGTGTCTCAGTGTCTCAGTGTGTCAGGGTCACAGGGTCTCTGGGTCTCAGTATCTCAGTATCTCATGGCCTCTGGGTCTCTGTGTCTCAGGGTCTCAGGGCCTCTGGGTCTCAGTGTCACAGGGTCTCAGGGCCTTTGAGTCACTGTGTCTCAGGGTCTCAGGCCCCCTGTGTCTCTGAGTCTCAATGTCTCAGTGTCTCAGTGTCTCAGGGTCTCAGGGCCTCTGTGTCTCAGTGTCTCACATCCACTGGGTCTCTGGGTCTCTGAGTCTCAATTTCTCAGTGTCTCAGGGCCTCTGGGTCTCTGGCTCTCTGAGTCTCAATGTCTCGATGTCTCTGTGTCTCAGGGTCTCAGGGCCTCTGGGTCTCAGTGTCACAGGGTCTCAGGGCCTTTGAGTCACTGTGTCTCAGGGTCTCAGGCCCTCTGGGTCTCTGAGTCTCAATGTCTCAGTGTCTCAGTGTCTCAGGGTCTCAGGGCCTCTGTGTCTCAGGTCTTCTGGGTCTCTGGTTCTCTGAGTCTCTATGTCTCAGTGTCTCAGGGTCTCAGGGCCTCAGGGCCTCTGGGTCTCTGGGTCTCTGAGTCTCAGTGTCTCAGCGTCTCAGGGTCTCAGGGCCTGTGAGCCTCTGGGTCTCTGTGTCTCAGTGTCTCAGTTTCTAAGGGTCTCACGTCCTCTGGGTCTCTGAGTCGCAAAGTCTCAGTGTCTCAGGGTCTCAGGGTCACAGGGCCTCTGGGTCTCTGGGTCTCTGAGTCTCAATGTCTCAGTGTCACAGGGTCTCAGGGTCTCAGGGCCTCTGTTTCTCTGTGGCTCAGGGTCTCACGTCCTCTGGGTCTCTGGGTATCTTAGCCTCAATGTCTCAGTGTCTCAGTGTCTCAGTGTCGCAGGGCCTCTGTGTCTGCCTGTCTCATGTCCTCTGAGTCTCGGGGTTTCAGAGTCTCAATGTCTCAGTGTCTCAGAGTCTCAGGGCCTCTGGGTCTCTGTGTCTCAGTGTCTCAGGGTCTCAGGGCATCTGGCTCTCTGTGTCTCAGGGATTCAAGGCCTCTGGGTCTCAGGGTCTCAGTGTCACAGGGTCTCAGGGCGTCAGGATCTCATGGCCTCTGGGTCTCAGGGTCTCAGGGTGTCAGGGCCTCTGGGTCTCTGGGTCTCAATGTCTCAGTGTCTCAGTTTCTCAGCGTCTCAGGTCCCCTGGGTCTCAGTGTCTCAGGGACTCAAGGCCTCTGGGTCTCAGGGTCTCAGTGTCACAGGGTCTCAGGGCGTCAGGATCTCATGGCCTCTGGGTCTCAGGGTCTCAGGGTCTCAGGGCCTCTGGGTCTCTGGGTCTCAATGTCTCAGTGTCTCAGTGTCTCAGTGTCTCAGGGTCTCAGGGCCTCTGGGTCTCAGTGTCCCAGTGTCTCAGGGTCTCAGGGCCTCTGCGTCTCTGTGTCTCAGGGTCTCGGGGCCTCTGGGTCTCTGGGTCTCAGTGTCTCAGGGTCTCAGGGCCTCTGTGTCTCTGGGGCTCTGAGTCTCAATGTCTCAGTGTCTCAGGGTCTCAGCGCCTCTGGGTCTCTATGACTCAGTGTCTCAGTGTCGCAGGGTCTCAGGGCCTTAGGGTCTCAGGGCCTCTGGGTCTCTGAGTCTCAATATCTCAGTGTCTCAGTGTCTCAGGGTCAGGGTCTCAGGGCCTCTGGGTCTCAGAGTCTGAGTGTCACAGGGTCTCAGGGCCTCTGGGTCTCTGTGCCTCAGTGACTCAGGGTCTCAAGGCCTCTGGGTCTCTGTGTCTCAATGTCTCAGTGTCTCAGTGTGTCAGGGTCCCAGGGTCTCAGGGCCTCTGGGCCTCTGGGTCTCTGAGTCTCAATGTCTCAGTGTCTCAGTGTCCCAGGTTCTCAGGACCTCTGGGTCTCAGTTTATCAGGGTCTCAGGGCCTCTGCATCTCTGGGTCTCAATGTCTCAGTGTCTCAGGGTCCCAGGGCCTCTGGGTCTCTGTGTCTCAGTGTCTCAGGGACTCAGGCCCTCTGGGTCTCTGATTCTCAATGTCTCAGTGTGTCAGGGTCTCAGGGTCTCTGTGTCTCAGTGTCTCAGGGACTCAGGCCCTCTGGGTCTCTGGGTCTCTGAGTCTCAATGTCTCAGTGTGTCAGTGTCTGAGGGTCTCAGGGCCTCTGTGTCTCAGTGTCTCAGGTCCTCTGGGTCTCTGAGTCTCAATGTCGCAGTGTCTCAGGGTCTCAGTGTCTCAGTGCCTCTGGGTCTCTGGGTCTCTGAGTCTCAATGTCTCAGTGTGTCAGGGTCTCAGGGCCCCTGGGTCTCAGTGTCCCAGGGCCACTGGGTCTCAGTGTCTCAGGGTCTCAGGGCCTCTGAGTCTCAATATCTCAGTGTCTCAGTGTCTCAGGGTCTCAGGGCCTCTGAGTCTCAATATCTCAGTGTCTCAGGGTCTCAGGGTCTCAGGGACTCAATGTCTCAGTGTCTCAGGGTCACAGGGTCTCAAGGTCTCAGGGCCTCTGGTTCTCTGTGTCTCAGTGTCTCAGGTTCTCAGAGTCTCAGGGCCTCTGGGTCTCTGGGTCTCTGTGTCTCAAGTTCTCAGAGTCTCAGGGCCTCTGTGTCTCTGTGTCTCAGCGTCTCAGTTTCTCAGGGCCTCTGGGTCTCCGGGTCTCAGTGTCACAGGGTCTCAGGGTCTCAGGTCCTTTGGGTCTCAGGGTCTTAGTGACTCAGGGACTCAGGGCATCTGGGTCTGTGTGTCTCAGGGACTCAGGGCCTCTAGGTCTGTGTGTCTCAGGGCTTCTGGGTCTCTGAGTCTCAATGTCTCAGGGTCTCAGGGTCTCAGGGCCTCTGGGTCTCTGATCTCAATGTCTCAGTGTCTCAGTGAAGCAGGGCTTCTGGGTCTCTCTATCTCATGTCCTCTGGGTCTCCTGGTCTCTGAGTCTCAATGTCTCAGTGTCTCAGTGTCTCAGGATCTCAGGGCCTCTGGGTCTCTGTGTCTCAGGGTCTCAGGACCTATGGGTCTCAGGGTCTCAGTGTCTCATGGTCTCAGGGCCTCTGGGTCTCTGGGTCTCAATGTCTCAGGGTCTCAGAGCCTCTGGGTCTACGCGTCTCTGGGTCTCAGTGTCTCAGTGTCTCGGGTTCTCTGGGTCTCTGAGTCTCAATGTCTCAGTATCTCAGTATCACCAATTGTGGTGATAGTGACCACAATTCGGTTACGTTCACCTTAGTGATGGAAAGGGATAGGCATGAACCTCGGGTCAGTAGTTTTAGCTGGGGGAAGGGTAATTATGAGGCCATTAGGAGAGAATTAGGAAGCATTGATTGGACTAGGAGATTACAGGGACTAGGAACGTCTGAAATGTGGAGTTTTTTCAAGGAGCAGCTACTGTGGGTCTGTGATAGGTATGTCCCTGTCAGGCAAGGAGGAATTGGTAGGGCTAGGGAACCGTGGTGCACAAAAAAAGTTGATTTGTTGGTTAGGAAGAAGAAGGAGGCTTATGTTCGGATGAGGCTTGAGGGCTCGGGTAGTACAGTAGAAAGCTTTAGATTGGCTAGGAGGGAGTTGAAGAGGGAGTTAAGAAGGGCTAGAAGAGGGCATGAGATGACTTTGGCTGATAGGATTAAGGAGAATCCTAAGGCGTTCTATAGGTATGTCAAGAACAGAAGGTTGGTTAGGGCAAGATTAGGGCCAGTTACAGACAGTAGGGGGAAGTTGTGTGTGGAACCGGAAGAGATTGGAGAGGCATTGAACCATTATTTCTCTTCGGTGTTCACGCAGGACGATATGAATGTAGCTGAGGAGGTCACTGGGGTGAAGGGGTGTAAAATAGAAAGTATTGTAGTTGATACAGAGGATGTGTTGGATATTCTAGATGGGTTGAAAATAGATAAGTCCCCTGGTCCAGACGGGATTTACCCTAGGATTCTATGGGAGGCAAGAGAGGTGATTGCAGAGCCACTGGCTCTGATCTTCAGGTCGTCGTTGGTCTCTGGTATAGTACCGGAAGATTGGAGGACAGCGAATGTTGTCCCATTGTTTAAGAAGGGGAACAGAGACTTCCCTGGGAATTACAGACCAGTGAGTCTTACTTCTGTAGTGGGCAAGGTTTTAGAAAGAATTATTAGGGATAGGATTTATAGTTATTTGGAGAGTAATGAATTGATTAGAGATAGTCAGCATGGTTTTGTTGCGGGAAGGTCGTGCCTTACTAACCTTATTGAGTTCTTTGAGAAGGTGACCAAAGAGGTGGATAGGGGTAAGGCAGTAGATGTGGTATATATGGATTTTAGTAAGGCGTTTGATAAGGTTCACCATGGTATGCTTCTGCAGAAAATGCAGATGTATGGGATTGGTGGTAATTTAGGTACTTGGATCAGGAATTGGTTAGCAGATAGGAGACCGAGGGTGGTGGTTGATGGTAATTATTCATCATGGAGTTCGGTTACGAGTGGTGTGCCTCAGGGATCTGTTTTGGGGCCACTGCTGTTTGTAATTTTTATAAATGATCTGGATGAGGGTATAGTTGGGTGGATTAGTAAGTTTGCTGATGACACCAAAGTCGGAGGTGTGGTAGATTGTGAGGAAGGGTGTCGAAGTTTGCAGGGTGACTTGGACAGGTTGCAGAGCTGGGCCGCGAGGTGGCGGATGGAGTTTAATGCGGAGAAGTGTGAGGTAATCCATTTCGGTAGGAATAACAGATGTGTCGAGTATAGGGCTAACGGGAGGACTTTGAATAGAGTGGAGGAGCAGAGGGATCTAGGTGTATGTGTACATAGATCCCTGAAAGTTGGGAATCAAGTAGATAAGGTTGTTAAGAAGGCGTACGGTGTCTTGGCGTTTATTGGTAGGGGGATTGAATTTAGGAGTCGCAGCGTCATGTTGCAACTGTACACAACTCTGGTGCACCGCACTTGGAGTATTGTGTGCAGTTCTGGTCCCCACATTACAGGAAGGATGTGGAGGCTTTGGAGAGGGTGCAGAGGAGGTTTACCAGGATGTTGCCTGGTATGCAGGGGAGGTCCTATGAGGAGAGACTGAGGGATTTGGGGTTGTTTTCACTGGAAAGAAGGCGGCTAAGAGGGGATCTTATAGAAACATATAAGATGATTAGAGGTTTAGATAGGGTGGATGGTGATAGCCTGTTTCCTCGGATGGAGAAATCTAGCACGAGGGGGCATGGCTTTAAATTAAGGGGTGGTAGTTATAGGACGGATGTCAGGGGCAGGTTCTTTACCCAGCGGGTGGTGAGGGACTGGAATGCCCTGCCTGCTGCAGTTGTAAATGCGCCTAGTTTGGGGGCGTTTAAGAGATTGGTGGATAGGTTTATGGACGAAAAGGGATTGGTTTAGATTAGTGGCTCAATGTTTTTTTTTAAGAAAAATAAGACTGGTCGGCGCAACATTGTGGGCCGAAGGGCCTGTTCCGCGTTGTAATGTTCTATGTTCTATGTTTTTGTTCTATCGCAGTGTCTCAGGGTCTCAGGACCTCTGGGTCTCTGAGTCTCAGTGTCTCAGTGTCTCAGGGCCTCTGGGTTTCTGTGTCTCATTGTCTCAGGGCCTCTGGGTCTCTGGTTTGCAGTGTCCCAGGGTCTCAGGGCCTCTGGGACTTGTGTCTCATTGTCTCAGGGCCTCTGGGTCTCTGTGTTTCTGAGTCTCAATGTCTCAGTGTCTCAGTGTCTCAGGGTCCCAGAGTGTCAGGACCTCTGGGTCTCATGGTCTCAGTGTATCAAGGTCTCAGGGCCTCTGCGTCTCTGGGTCTCAATGTCACAGTGTCTCAGTGTCTCAGTGTCCCAGGGCCTCTGTGTCTGAGTGTCTCAGTGTCTCAGGGTCCCAGGGTCTCAGGACCTCTGGATCTCTGTGTCTCTGAGTCTCTGGGTCTCAGTGTCTCAGCGTCTCTGGGTCTCAGTGTCTCAGGGCCCCTGGGTCTCTGGGTCTCTGGGTCTCTGTGTCTCAGTGTCTCAGTGTCTCAGGGTCTCAGGGTCTCAGGGCCTCTGTGTCTCAGGGTCTCAGCGCCTCTGGGTCTCTGGTTCTCTGAGTCTCAATGTCTCAGTGTCTCAGTGTCTCTGGGTCCCAGGGTCTCAGGACCTCTGGGTCTCAAGGTCTCAGTTTATTAGCGTCTCAGGGCCTCTGCGTCTCTGGGTCTCAATGTCTCAGTGTCTCAGGGTCTCAGGGCCTCTGTGTCTCAGTGTCTCAGTGTCTCAGGTCCTCTGGGTCTCTGGGTCTCTGAGTCTCAATGTCTCAGTGTCTCAGGGTCTCAGTGTGTCAGGGCCTCTGGGTCTCTGGGACTCAGGGCCACTGGGTCTCAGTGTCTCAGTGTCTCAGCGTCTCAGGGCCTCTGGGTCTCTGGGACTCAATGTCTCAGTGTCTCAGGGTCACAGGGTGTCAAGGTCTCAGGGCCTCTGGGTCTCTGTGTCTCAGTGTCTCAGGTTCTCAGAGTCTCAGGGCCTCTGGGTCTCTGTGTCTCAGGGTCTCAGGTTCTCAGGCCCTCTGGGTCTCCGTGTCTCAGTGTCACAGTGACTCAGGGCCTCTGGATCTGTGTGTCTCAGGGTCTCAGGGCCTCTGGGTCTGTGTGTCTCAGGGCCTCTAGGTCTCTGGGTCTCAGTGTCGCAGGGTCTCAGGGCCTGTGTGTCTCTGGGTCTCTGAGTCTCAATGTCTCAGGGTCTCAGGGTCTCAGGGCCTCTGGGTCTCTGATCTCAATGTCTCAGTGTCTCAGTGTCGCAGGGCCTCTCGGTCTCTCTGTCTTATGTCCTCTGGGTCTCTGGGTTTCTGAGTCTCAATGTCTCAGTGTCTCAGGGTCTCAGTGTCTCAGGGCCTCTGGGTCTCTGTGTCTCAGGGTCTCAGGACCTCTGGGTCTCTGGGTCTCTGAGTCTCAATGTCTCAGTGTCTCAGTGTCTCAAAACCTCTGGGTCTCTGGGTCTCTGAGTCTCAATGTCTCCGTGTCTCAGGGTCTCAGGGCATCTGGGTCTCTGTATCTCAGGGATTCAGGACCTCTGGGTCTCAGTGTCTCAGTGTCTCATGGTCTCAGGGCCTCTGGGTCTCTGGGTCTCAATGTCTCAGTGTCTCAGGGTCTCAGGGCCTCAGGGCCTTTGAGTCACAGTGTCTCAGGGTATCAGGGCCTCTGGGTCTCTGGGTCTCAGTTTCTCAGTCTCTCAGGTCCTCTGGGTCTCTGAGTATCAATGTCTCAGTTTCTCAGGGTTTCAGGGCCTCTGGGTCTCTGGGTCTCTGAGTCTCAATATCTCAGTGTCTCTGTGTCTCAGGATCTCAGGGCCTCTGTGTCTCAGTGTCTCAGTGTCTCACGTCCTCTGGGTCTCTGGGTCTCTGAGTCTCAATGTCTCTGGGTCTCAGTGTCTCAGGGTCTCAGGGCCTCTGGGACTCTGGTTCTCTGAGTCTCAATGTCTCAGTGTCTCAGTGTTTCAGGGTCTCAGTGTCTCTGTGTCACAGTGTCTCGGGTTCTCTGGGTCTCTATGTCTCAGTGTCTCAGGGTCTCTGGATCACTGGTTCGCAGTGTCTCAGGGTCTCAGGTACTCAGGGCCTCTGGGTCCCTGTGTCTAATTGTCTCAGGGCCTGTGGGTCTCTGTGTTTGTGAGTCTCAGTGTCTCCGTGTCTCAGTGTCTCAGTGTCTCCGGGTCCCAGGTTCTCAGGACCTCTGGGTCTCAGGGTCTCAGTGTCTCAGGGTCTCAGGGCCTCTGTGTCTCAGTGTCTCAGTGTCTCAGGGTCCCAGGGTCTCAGGACCTCTGGGTCTCTGTGTCTCTGAGTCTCAATGTCTCAATGTCTCAGCGTCTCTGGGTCTCAGTGTCTCAGGGCCTCTGGGTCTCTGGGTCTCTGAGTCTCAGTGACTCAAGGTCTCAGGGTCTCAGGGCCTTTGAGTCACTTTGTCTCAAGGTCTCAGGGCCTCTGGTTCTCTGGGTCTCTGAGTCTCAATGTCTCAGTGTGTCAGTGTCTCAGGTCCTCTGGGTCTCTGAGTCTCAATGTCTCAGTGTCTCAGTGTCTCAGGGTTTCAGGGCCTCTGGGTCTCTGGGTCTCTGAATCTCAATGTCTCAGTGTCTCAGTGTCTCAGGGTCTCAGGGCCACTGGGTCTCAGTGTCTCAGGGTCTCAGGGCCTCTGGGTCTCTGGGACTCAATGTCTCAGTGTCTCAGGATCTCAGGGTTGCAAGGTCTCAGGGCCTCTGGTTCTCTGTGTCTCAGTGTCTCAGTGCCTCAGTGTCTCTGGGTCTCAGGGTCTCAGTGTCTCAGGGCCTCTGGGTCTCAGTGTATCAGGGTCTCAGGGCCTCTGCGTCTCTGGGTCTCAATGTCTCTGTGTCTCAGTGTCTCAGTGTCTCAGGGTCTCAGGGCCTCTGGGCCTCTGGGTCTCTGAGTCTCAGGGTCTCAGGGCCTTTGAGTCACTGTGTCTCAGGGTCTCAGGGCCTCTGGGTCTCTGGGTCTCTGAGTCTCAATGTCTCAGTGTCTCAGTGTCTAAGGGTCTCAGGGCCTCTGTGTCTCAGTGTCTCAGTTTCTCAGTGTCTCAGGTCCTCTGGGTCTCTGAGTCTCAATGTCTCAGTGTCTCAGGGTCCCAGGGTCACAGGGCCTCTGGGTCTCTGAGTCTCAATGTCTCAGTGTCTCAGTGTCTCAGGGTCTCTGGGTCTCTGGGTCTCAGTGTCTCAGGGTCTCTGGGTCTCAGTGTCTCAGGGCCTTTGGGTCTCTGGGTCTCTGGTTCTCTGAGTTTCAGGGTCTCAGGGCCTTTGAGTCACTGTGTCTCAGGGTCTCAGGGCCTCTGGGTCTCTGGGTCTCTGAGTCTCAATGTCTCAGTGTCTCAGTGTCTAAGGGTCTCAGGGCCTCTGTGTCTCAGTGTCTCAGTTTCTCAGTGTCTCAGGTCCTCTGGGTCTCTGAGTCTCAATGTCTCAGTGTCTCAGGGTCCCAGGGTCACAGGGCCTCTGGGTCTCTGAGTCTCAGTGTCTCAGGGTCCCTGGGTCTCAGTATCTCAAGGTCTCTGGGTCTCAGTGTCTCAGTGTCTCAGTGTCTCAGGGTTTCAGGGCCTCTGGGTCTCTGAGTCTCAATGTCTCAGTTTCTCAGTGTCTCAGGGTCTCAGGGCCTCTGGGTCTCTGGGACTCAATGCCTCAGTGTCTCAGGATCTCAGGTACTCAAGCTCTCAGGGCCTCTGGTTCTCTGTGTCTCAGTGTCTCAGGGTCTCAGGGCCTCTGGGACTCAAGGTCTCAGTGCCTCAGAGTCTCAGTGCCTCTGGGTCTCAGTGTCTCAGGGACTCAGGCCCTCTGGGTCTCTGGGTCTCTGAGTCTCAGTGTCTCAGGGTCTCCGGGTCTCTAGGTCTCTGAGTCTCAATGTCTCAGTGTCTCAGGGTCTCAGGGTCTCAGTATCTCAGTATCTCAGGGACTCTGTGTCTCTGTGTCTCAGGGTCTCTGTGTCTCAGGGCATCTGGGTCTCAGAGTCTCAGTGCCTCAGGGTCTCTGGGCCTTTGGGTCTCAGTGTCTCAGGGACTCAGGCCCTCTGGGTCTCTGAGTCTCTGAGTCTCAGTGTCTCAGGACCTCTGGGTCACTCTGTCTCAGTGGCTCAGGGTCTCAGGGCCTCTGGGTCTCTGTGTCTCAGGGACAATGTGTCTGAGTGTCTCAGTGTCTCAGTGTCTCAGGGTCTCAGGGCCTCTGGGTCTCTGGGACTCAACGTCTCAGTGTCTCAGGGTCTCAGGTTCTCAAGGTCTCAAGGCCTCTGGATCTCTGTGTCTCAGTGTCTCAGGGTCTCTGGGTCTGAGTATCTCAGTATCTCAGGGCCTCTAGGTCTCAGTGTCTCAGGGTCTCAGGACCTCTGGGTCTCTGTGTCTCAGTGTCTCAGGGTCTCCTGGTCTCTGGGTCTCTGAGTCTCAGTGTCTCAGGGTCTCTGGGTCTCAGGGACTCAGCGTCTCAGTGTCTCAGGGTCTCAGGTTCTCTGGGTCGCAGTATCTCAGGGCCTCTGGGTCTCAGTGTCTCAGGGTCCCAGGGTCTCAGTATCTCAGTATCTCAGGGCCTCTGGGTCTCTGTGTCTCAGGGACAATGGGTCTCAGTGTCTCAGGGTCTCAGGGTCTCCTGGTCTCTGGGTCTCTGAGTCTCAGTGTCTCAGGGTCTCTGGGTCTCAGGGACTCAGTGTCTCAGTGTCTCAGGGTCCCAGTGTCTCTGGGTCTCAGTATCTCAGTATCTCAGGGCCTCTGGGTCGCTGTGTCTCAGGGTCTCCGGGTCTAAGGGCCTTTGGGTCTCTGGGTTATTGGGTCTCTGTGTCTCAGTGTCTCAGAGTCTCAGGGCCTCTGGGTCTCTGTGTCTCAGGTTCTCAGAGTCTTAGGGCCTCTGGGTCTCCGTGTCTCAGTGTCTCAGAGTCTCAGGGCCTCTGGGTCTCTGTGTCTCAGGGTCTCCGGGTCTAAGGGCCTTTGGGTCTCTGGGTCATTGGGTCTCTGTGTCTCAGGTTCTCAGAGTCTCAGGGCCTCTGGGTCTCTGTGTCTCAGTGTCTTAGAGTCTCAGGGCCTCTGGGTCTCTGTGTCTCAGGTTCTCAGAGTCTCAGGGCCTCTGGGTCTCTGTGTCTCAGTGTCTCAGAGTCTCAGGGCCTCTGGGTCTCTGTGTCTCAGTATCTCAGAGTCTCAGGGCCTCTGGGTCCCTGTGTCTCAGGGTCACAGGGTCTCAGGGCCTCTGCGTCTCAGGGTCTCAGTGCCTCAGGGTCTCAGGGCCTCTGGGTCTCAGTGTCTCAGGGTCTCAGAGTCTCAGGACCTCTGAGTCTCAGTGTCTCAGTGTCTCAGGGTCTCAGCGCCTCTGGGTCTCTGTGTCTCAGTATCTCAGAGTCTAAGGTCCTCTGGGCCTCTGGGTCTCTGAGTCTCAATATCTCAGTGTCTCAGTGTCTCAGGGTCCCAGGGTCTCAGGACCTCTGGGTCTCAGTGTATCAGGGTCTGAGGGTCTCTGCGTCTCTGGGTCTCAATGTCTCAGTGTCTCAGGGTCTCAGGGCCTCTGGGTCTCTGGGACTCAATGTCTCAGTGTCTCAGGGTCTCTGGGTCTGAGTATCTCAGTATCTCAGGGCCTCTGGGTCTCAGTGTCTCAGGGTCTCTGGGTCTAAGTATCTCAGTATCTCAGGGCCTCTGGGTCTCTGTGTCTCAGGGTCTCAGGGTCTCAGGGCCTCTGGGTCACTGGGTCTCTGTGTCTCAGGTTCTCAGAGTCTCAGGGCCTCTGGGTCTCTGTGTCTCAGGGTCTCAGGGTCTCAGGGCCCTTGTGTCTCAGGGTCTCAGTGCCTCAGGGTCTCAGGGCTTCTGGGTCTCAGTGTCTCAGGGTCTCAGAGTCTCAGGATCTCTGGGTCACTGTGTCTCAGGGTCTCTGGGCCTCTGGGTCTCTGAGTCTCAGTGTCTCAGGGTCTCAGCGCCTCTGGGTCTCTGTGTCTCAGTATCTCAGTGTCTATGGTCCTCCGGGCCTCTGGGTCTCTGAGTCTCAATGTCTCAGTGTCTCAGGGTGTCAGGGCCCTAGGGTCTCAGGGCCTCTGGGCCTCTGGGTCTCTGAGTCTCAATGTCTCAGTGTCTCAGTGTCTCTGCGTCCCAGGTTCTCAGGACCTCTGGGTCTCAGGGTCTCAGTTTATCAGGGTCACAGGGCCTCTGCGTCTCTGGGTCTCAATGTCTCAGTGTCTCAGGGTCTCAGGGCCTCTGGGTCTCTGTGCCTCAGTGTCTCAGGGACTCAGGCCCTCTGGGTCTCTGGGTCTCTGAGTCTCAATGTCTCAGTGTGTCAGTGTCTGAGGGTCTCAGGGCCTCTGTGTCTCAGTGTCTCAGGTCCTCTGGGTCTCTGGGTCTCTGGGTCTCTGAGTCTCAATTTCTCAATGTCTCAGTGTCTCAAGGTCTCAGTGTCTTAGGGCCTCTGGGTCTCTGGGTATCTGAGTCTCAATGTCTCAGTGTCTCAGGGGTCAGGGCCTCTGGGTCTCAGTGTCTCAGGGCCACTGCGTCTCAGTGTCTCAGTGTCTCAGGGCTTCTGGGTCTCTGGGACTCAATGTCTCAGTGTCTCAGGGTCAGAGGCTCTCAAGGTCTCAGGGCCTCTAGTTCTCTGTGTCTCAGCCTCTTGGTCTCTGGGTCTCTGTGTCTCAGGTTCTCAGAGTCTCAGGGCCTCTGGGTCTCAGAGTCTCAGTGTCAGAGGGTCTCAGGGCCTCTGGGTCTCTGTGTCTCAGTGACTCAGGGTCTCAAGGCCTCCGGGTCTCTGTGTCTCAATGTCTCAGTGTCTCAGTGTGTCAGGGTCCCAGGGTGTCAGGGCCTCTGGGCCTCAGGATCTCTGAATCATAATGTCTCAGTGTCTCAGTGTCCCAGGTTCTCAGGACCTCTGGGTCTCAGTGTCTCAGGGTCTCAGGGTCTCAGGACCTCTGGGTCTCAGGGTCTCAGTTTATCAGAGTCTCAGGGCCTCTCCGTCTCTGGTTCTCAACGTCTCAGTGTCTCAGGGCCTCTGGGTCTCTGTGTCTCAGTGTCTCAGGGACACAGGCCCTCTGGGTCTCTGGGTCTCTGAGTCTCAATGCCTCAGTGTCTCAGGGTCTCAGGGCCACTGGGTCTCTGTCTCAGGGCCTCTGGGTTTCAGTGTCTCAGTGTCTCATCGTCTCAGAGCCTCTGGGTCTCTGGGACTCAATGTCTCAGTGTCTCAGGGTCGCAGGGTCTCAAGGTCTCAGGGCCTCTGGTTCTCTTTGTCTCAGTGTCTCAGGTTCTCAGAGTCTCAGGGCCTCTGGGTCTCTGGGTCTCTGTGTCTCAGGTTCTCAGAGTCTCAGGGCCTCTGTGTCTCTGTGTCTCAGGGTCTCAGGTGTCAGGTCCTCTGGGTCTCAGTGTCGCAGGGTCTCAGGGTCTCAGTTACTTTGGGTCTCAGGGTCTCAGTGACTCAGGGCCTCTGGGTCTCAGGGTCTCAGTGTCACAGGGTCTCAGGGCCTGTGTGTCTCTGGGTCTCTGTGTCGCAATGTCTCAGGGTCTCAGGGTCTCAGGGCCTCTGGGTCTCTCTGTCTCATGTCCTCTGGGTCTCTGGGTTTCTGACTCTCAATGTCTCAGTGTCTCAGGGTCTCAGTGTCTCAGGGCCTCTGGGTCTCTGGGTCTCTGAGTCTCAATGTCTCAGTGTCTCAGGGTCTCAGGACCTCTGGGTCTCTGGGTCTCTGAGTCTCAATGTCTCAATGTCTCAGTGTCTCAGGGTCTCAGGGCCTCTGGGTCTCTGTGTCTCAGGTTCTCAGGACCTCTGGGTCTCAGGGTCTCAGTGTCTCATGGCCTCAGGGCCTCTGGGTCTCTGGGTCTCAATGTCTCAGTGTCACAGGGTCTCAGAGCCTCTGGGTCTACGCGTCTCAGTGTCTCAGGGTCTCAGTGTCTCGGGTTCTCTTGGTCTCTGAGTCTCAATGTCTCAGTATCTCAGTGTCTCAGGGTCTCAGGACTTCTGGGTCTCTGAGTCTCCGTGTCTCAGGGCCTCTGGGTTTCTGTGTCTCATTGTCTCAGGGCCTCTGGGTCTCTGGTTCGCAGTGTCCCAGGGTCTCAAGGCCTCTGGGTCTTGTTTCTCATTGTCTCAGGGCCTCTGGGTCTCTGTGTTTCTGAGTCTCAATGTCTCAGTGTCTCAGTGTCTCAGGGTCCCAGAGTCTCAGGACCTCTGGGTCTCATGGTTTCAGTGTATCAAGGTCTCAGGGCCTCTGCGTCTCTGGGTCTCAATGTCTCAGTGTCTCAAGGTCTCAGGGCCTCTGTGTCTGAGTGTCTCCGTGTCTCAGTGTCTCAGAGTCTCAGGGCCTCTGGGTCTCTGTGTCTCAGGGTCTCCGGGTCTAAGGGCCTTTGGGTCTCTGGGTCATTGGGTCTCTGTGTCTCAGGTTCTCAGAGTCTCAGGGCCTCTGGGTCTCTGTGTCTCAGTGTCTTAGAGTCTCAGGGCCTCTGGGTCTCTGTGTCTCAGTGTCTCAGAGTCTCAGGGCCTCTGGGTCTCTGTGTCTCAGTATCTCAGAGTCTCAGGGCCTCTGGGTCCCTGTGTCTCAGGGTCACAGGGTCTCAGGGCCTCTGCGTCTCAGGGTCTCAGTGCCTCAGGGTCTCAGGGCCTCTGGGTCTCAGTGTCTCAGGGTCTCAGAGTCTCAGGACCTCTGAGTCTCAGTGTCTCAGTGTCTCAGGGTCTCAGCGCCTCTGGGTCTCTGTGTCTCAGTATCTCAGAGTCTAAGGTCCTCTGGGCCTCTGGGTCTCTGAGTCTCAATATCTCAGTGTCTCAGTGTCTCAGGGTCCCAGGGTCTCAGGACCTCTGGGTCTCAGTGTATCAGGGTCTGAGGGTCTCTGCGTCTCTGGGTCTCAATGTCTCAGTGTCTCAGGGTCTCAGGGCCTCTGGGTCTCTGGGACTCAATGTCTCAGTGTCTCAGGGTCTCTGGGTCTGAGTATCTCAGTATCTCAGGGCCTCTGGGTCTCAGTGTCTCAGGGTCTCTGGGTCTAAGTATCTCAGTATCTCAGGGCCTCTGGGTCTCTTTGTCTCAGGGTCTCAGGGTCTCAGGGCCTCTGGGTCACTGGGTCTCTGTGTCTCAGGTTCTCAGAGTCTCAGGGCCTCTGGGTCTCTGTGTCTCAGGGTCTCAGGGTCTCAGGGCCCTTGTGTCTCAGGGTCTCAGTGCCTCAGGGTCTCAGGGCTTCTGGGTCTCAGTGTCTCAGGGTCTCAGAGTCTCAGGATCTCTGGGTCACTGTGTCTCAGGGTCTCAGGGTCTCTGGGCCTCTGGGTCTCTGAGTCTCAGTGTCTCAGGGTCTCAGCGCCTCTGGGTCTCTGTGTCTCAGTATCTCAGTGTCTATGGTCCTCCGGGCCTCTGGGTCTCTGAGTCTCAATGTCTCAGTGTCTCAGGGTGTCAGGGCCCCAGGGTCTCAGGGCCTCTGGGCCTCTGGGTCTCTGAGTCTCAATGTCTCAGTGTCTCAGTGTCTCTGCGTCCCAGGTTCTCAGGACCTCTGGGTCTCAGGGTCTCAGTTTATCAGGGTCACAGGGCCTCTGCGTCTCTGGGTCTCAATGTCTCAGTGTCTCAGGGTCTCAGGGCCTCTGGGTCTCTGTGCCTCAGTGTCTCAGGGACTCAGGCCCTCTGGGTCTCTGGGTCTCTGAGTCTCAATGTCTCAGTGTGTCAGTGTCTGAGGGTCTCAGGGCCTCTGTGTCTCAGTGTCTCAGGTCCTCTGGGTCTCTGGGTCTCTGGGTCTCTGAGTCTCAATTTCTCAATGTCTCAGTGTCTCAAGGTCTCAGTGTCTTAGGGCCTCTGGGTCTCTGGGTATCTGAGTCTCAATGTCTCAGTGTCTCAGGGGTCAGGGCCTCTGGGTCTCAGTGTCTCAGGGCCACTGCGTCTCAGTGTCTCAGTGTCTCAGGGCTTCTGGGTCTCTGGGACTCAATGTCTCAGTGTCTCAGGGTCAGAGGCTCTCAAGGTCTCAGGGCCTCTAGTTCTCTGTGTCTCAGCCTCTTGGTCTCTGGGTCTCTGTGTCTCAGGTTCTCAGAGTCTCAGGGCCTCTGGGTCTCAGAGTCTCAGTGTCAGAGGGTCTCAGGGCCTCTGGGTCTCTGTGTCTCAGTGACTCAGGGTCTCAAGGCCTCCGGGTCTCTGTGTCTCAATGTCTCAGTGTCTCAGTGTGTCAGGGTCCCAGGGTGTCAGGGCCTCTGGGCCTCAGGATCTCTGAATCATAATGTCTCAGTGTCTCAGTGTCCCAGGTTCTCAGGACCTCTGGGTCTCAGTGTCTCAGGGTCTCAGGGTCTCAGGACCTCTGGGTCTCAGGGTCTCAGTTTATCAGAGTCTCAGGGCCTCTCCGTCTCTGGTTCTCAACGTCTCAGTGTCTCAGGGCCTCTGGGTCTCTGTGTCTCAGTGTCTCAGGGACACAGGCCCTCTGGGTCTCTGGGTCTCTGAGTCTCAATGCCTCAGTGTCTCAGGGTCTCAGGGCCACTGGGTCTCTATCTCAGGGCCTCTGGGTTTCAGTGTCTCAGTGTCTCATCGTCTCAGAGCCTCTGGGTCTCTGGGACTCAATGTCTCAGTGTCTCAGGGTCGCAGGGTCTCAAGGTCTCAGGGCCTCTGGTTCTCTTTGTCTCAGTGTCTCAGGTTCTCAGAGTCTCAGGGCCTCTGGGTCTCTGGGTCTCTGTGTCTCAGGTTCTCAGAGTCTCAGGGCCTCTGTGTCTCTGTGTCTCAGGGTCTCAGGTGTCAGGTCCTCTGGGTCTCCGGGTCTCAGTGTCGCAGGGTCTCAGGGTCTCAGTTACTTTGGGTCTCAGGGTCTCAGTGACTCAGGGCCTCTGGGTCTCAGGGTCTCAGTGTCACAGGGTCTCAGGGCCTGTGTGTCTCTGGGTCTCTGTGTCGCAATGTCTCAGGGTCTCAGGGTCTCAGGGCCTCTGGGTCTCTCTGTCTCATGTCCTCTGGGTCTCTGGGTTTCTGACTCTCAATGTCTCAGTGTCTCAGGGTCTCAGTGTCTCAGGGCCTCTGGGTCTCTGGGTCTCTGAGTCTCAATGTCTCAGTGTCTCAGGGTCTCAGGACCTCTGGGTCTCTGGGTCTCTGAGTCTCAATGTCTCAATGTCTCAGTGTCTCAGGGTCTCAGGGCCTCTGGGTCTCTGTGTCTCAGGTTCTCAGGACCTCTGGGTCTCAGGGTCTCAGTGTCTCATGGCCTCAGGGCCTCTGGGTCTCTGGGTCTCAATGTCTCAGTGTCACAGGGTCTCAGAGCCTCTGGGTCTACGCGTCTCAGTGTCTCAGGGTCTCAGTGTCTCGGGTTCTCTTGGTCTCTGAGTCTCAATGTCTCAGTATCTCAGTGTCTCAGGGTCTCAGGACTTCTGGGTCTCTGAGTCTCCGTGTCTCAGGGCCTCTGGGTTTCTGTGTCTCATTGTCTCAGGGCCTCTGGGTCTCTGGTTCGCAGTGTCCCAGGGTCTCAAGGCCTCTGGGTCTTGTTTCTCATTGTCTCAGGGCCTCTGGGTCTCTGTGTTTCTGAGTCTCAATGTCTCAGTGTCTCAGTGTCTCAGGGTCCCAGAGTCTCAGGACCTCTGGGTCTCATGGTTTCAGTGTATCAAGGTCTCAGGGCCTCTGCGTCTCTGGGTCTCAATGTCTCAGTGTCTCAAGGTCTCAGGGCCTCTGTGTCTGAGTGTCTCAGTGTCTCAGGGTCCCAGGGTCTCAGGACCTCTGAGTCTCTGTGTCTCTGAGTCTCAGTGTCTCAGTGTCTCAGTGTCTCAGCGTCTCTGGGTCTCAGTGTCTCAGGGCCTTTGGGTCTCTGGGTCTCTGGGTCTCTGAGTCTCAGTGTCTCAGTGTCTCAGGTCTCAGGGTCTCAGGGCCTCTGTGTCTCAGGGTCTCAGCGCCTCTGGGTCTCTGTGTCTCTGAGTCTCAATGTCTCAGGGTCTCAGGGCCTTTGAGTCACTGTGTCTCAGGGTATCAGGGCCTCTGGGTCTCTGGGTCTCAGTTTCTCAGTCTCTCAGGTCCTCTGGGTCTCTGAGTCTCAATGTCTCAGTTTCTCAGGGTTTCAGGGCCTCTGGGTCTCTGGGTCTCTGAGTCTCAATGTCTCAGTGTCTCAGGATCTCAGGGCCTCTGTGTCTCAGTGCCTCAGTGTCACACGTCCTCTGGGTCTCTGGGTCTCTGAGTCTCAATGTCTCTGGGTCTCAGTGTCTCAGGGTCTCAGGACCTCTGGGTCTCTGAGTCTCAATGTCTCAATGTCTCAGTGTCTCAGGGTCTCAGGGTCTCAGGGTCTCAGGGCCTCTGGGTCTCTGTGTCTCAGGTTCTCAGGGCCTCTGGGTCTCAGGGTCTCAGTGTCTCATGGCCTCAGGGCCTCTGGGTCTCTGGGTCTCAATGTCTCAGTGTCTCAGGGTCTCAGAGCCTCTGGGTCTACGCGTCTCTGGGTCTCAGTGTCTCAGTGTCTCGGGTTCTCTTGGTCTCTGAGTCTCAATGTCTCAGTATCTCAGTGTCTCAGGGTCTCAGGACCTCTGTGTCTCTGAGTCTCCGTGTCTCAGTGTCTCAGGGCCTCTGGGTTTCTGTGTCTCATTGTCTCAGGGCCTCTGGGTCTCTGGTTCGCAGTGTCCCAGGGTCTCAGGGCCTCTGGGTCTTGTTTCTCATTGTCTCAGGGCCTCTGGGTCTCTGTGTCTCAGGGTCTCAGGGCCTCTGGGTCTCAGAGTCTCAGTGCCTCAGGGCCTTTGGGTCTCAGTGTCTCAGGGACTCAGGCCCTCTGGGTCTCTGGGCCTCTGAGTCTCAGTGTCTCAGGGTCTCAGTGGCTCAGTGTCTCAGGGTCTCAGGGTCTCTGGGTCTGAGTATCTCAGTATCTCAGGGCCTCTGGGTCTCTGTGTCTCAGTGTCTCTGTGTCTCAGGGCCTCTGGGTCTCTGTGTCTCAGGTTCTCAGAGTCTCAGGGCCTCTGGGTCTCAGTGTCTCAGGGTCTCAGCGCCTCTGGGTCTCTATGTCTCAGTATCTCAGGGTCTAAGGTCCTCAGGGC
The DNA here is from genome assembly GCF_965287045.1 of Carcharhinus amblyrhynchos. Classification (NCBI taxonomy): domain Eukaryota; kingdom Metazoa; phylum Chordata; class Chondrichthyes; order Carcharhiniformes; family Carcharhinidae; genus Carcharhinus; species Carcharhinus amblyrhynchos. The sequence continues at coordinate 67,811 of NW_027650112.1, forward strand.
CTCTGGGTCTCTGAGTCTCAATATCTCGGTGTCTCAGTGTCTGAGGCTCTCAGGGCCTCTGAGTCTCAGATTTTCAGTGTCACAGGGTCTCAGGGCCTCTGGGTCTCTGAGTCTCAATGTCTCAGTGTCTCAGTGTGTCAGGGTCCCAGGGTCTCAGGGCCTCTGGGCCTCTGGGTCTCTGAGTCTCAGTGTCTCAGTGTCTCAGTGTCTCAGGGTCTCAAGGCCTCTGGGTCTCTGAGTCTCAATGTCTCAGTGTCTCAATGTCTCAGGGTCTCAGGGTCTCAGGGCCTCTGTGTCTCAGGGTCTCAGCGTCTCTGGGTCTCAGTGTCTCAGTGTCTCAGGGTCTCAGGGCCTCTGGGTCTCTGTGTCTCAGTGTCTCAGGGTCTCAGGGCCTCTGGGTCTATGCGTCTCAGTGTCTCAGTGTCTTGGGGTCTCTGGGTCTCTAAGCCTCAATGTCTCAGTATCTCAGTGTCTCAGGGTCTGAGGGCGTCTGGGTTTCTGGGCCTCAGGACCTCTGGGTCTCAGGGTCTCAGTGTCTCAGGGCCTCTTGGTCTATGCGTCTCAGTGTCTCAGTGTCTCAGGGTCTCTACGTCTCTGAGTCTCAATGTCTCAGTATCTCAGGGCCTCTGGGTCTCTGTGTCTCAGTGTTTCAGGGCCTCTGGGTTTCTTTGTCTCAGTGTTTCAGGGCCTCTGGGTCTCTGTGTCTCAGGACCTCTGGGTCTCTGTGTTTCTGAGTCTCAGTGTCTCAGGGTCCCAAGGTCTCAGGGCCTCTGCGTCTCTGGGTCTCAATGTCTCAGTGTCTCAGGGTCTCAGGGCCTCTGGGTCACTGAGTCTCAATGCCTCAGTGTCTCAATGTCTCAGGGTCCCAGGGTCTCAGGGCCTCTGGGTCTCTGTGTCTCAGTGTCTCAGTGTTTCAGGGTCTCAGGGCCTCTGGGTCTCTGGGTCTCTGAGTCTCAATGTCTCAGTGTGTCATGGTCGCAGGGTTCCAGGGCCTCTGGGTCTCGGTGTCTTAGTGTCTCAGTGTCGCAGGGCCTCTGGGTCTCTCTGTCTCATGTCCTCTGAGTCTCTGGATTTCTGAGTCTCAATGTCTCAGGGTGTCAGGGTCCCAGGGTGTCAGGGTCTCAGGGTCTCAGGGGCTCAGCGTCTCAGGGTCTCTGTGTCTCAGGGTCTCAGGGTCTCAGGGCCTCTGGGTCTCTGGGTCTCAGTGTCTCAGGGTCTCAGGGCCTCTGGGTCTCAGTGTCTCAGGGACTCAGGCCCTCTGTGTCTCTGGGTCTCTGAGTCTCAGTGTCTCAGGGGCTCAGCGTCTCAGGACCTCTGAAGCTGTGTCTCAGTGTCTCAGGGTCTCAGGGTCTCTGAGTCTCAATGACTCAGTGTCTCAGTGTCTCAGGGTCTTAGGGTCTCAGGGTCTCAGGGACTCAGCGCCTCAGTGTCTCAGGGTCTCTGGGTCTCAGTATCTCAGTATCTCAGGGTCTCTGTGACTCACGTTCTCAGAGTCTCAGGGCCTCTGGGTCTCAGTGTCTCAGTGCCTCAGATTCTCAAGGCCTCTGGGTCTCAGTGTCTCAGGGAATCAGGCCCTCTGGGTCTCTGGGTCTCTGAGTCTCAGTGTCTCCGGGTCTCAGCGTCTCAGGACCTCTGGGTCTCAGTGTCTCAGTGTCTCAGGGTCTCAGGGCCTCTGGGTCTCTGGGACTCAATGTCTCAGTGTCTCAGGATCTCAGGGTCTCAAGGCTTCAGGGCCTCTGTTTCTCTGTGTCTCAGTGTCTCAGTGTCTCTGTGTCTCAGGGTCTCGTGGCCTCTGGGTCTCTGGGTCTCTGCGTCTCAATGTCTCAGTGTCTCAGTGTCTCAGGGTCTCAGAGTCTCAGGGCCTCTGGGCCTCAGTGTCTCAGGGTCTCAGGGTCTCAGGATCTCAGGGCCTCTGGGTCTCTGTGTCTCAGGGTCTCATGGTCTCAGGGCCTCTGGGTCTCTGTGTCTCAGGGTCTCAGGGTCTCAGGGCCTCTGGGTCTCAGGGTGTCAGTGCCTCAGGGTCTCAGGGCCGTTGGGTCTCTGAGTCTCAATATCTCAGTGTCTCAGTGTCTCAGGGTCTCAGGGCCTCTGGGTCTCTGTGTCTCAGGGTCTCAGGACTTCTGGGTCTCAATGTCTCAGTGTCTCAGTGTCTCAGGGCCTCTGGGTCTATGCGTCTCAGTGTCTCAGGGCCTCTGGGTCTCTGAGTCTCAATGTCCTCGTATCTCAGTGTCTCAGAGTCTCAGGACCTCTGGGTCTCTGAGTCTCAGTGTCTCAGGGCCTCTGGGCCCCTGGGTCTCTGAGTCTCAATGTCTCAGTGTCTCAGTGTCTCAGGGTCCCAGGGTCTCAGGACCTTTAGGTCTCTGGGTCTCTGCGTCTCAGTGTCTCTGTGTCTCAGTGTCTCTGTGTCTCTGTGTCTCTGTGTCTCAGAGTCTCAGTGTCTCTGTGTCTCAGTGTCTCTGTGTCTCAGTGTCTCAGTGTCTCTGTGTCTCAGAGTCTCAGTGTCTCTGTGTCTCAGTGTCTCAGTGTCTCTGTGTCTCAGAGTCTCTGTGTCTCAGTGTCTCAGTGTCTCTGTGTCTCAGTGTCTCAGTGTCTCTGTGTCTCAGTGTCTCTGTGTCTCAGTGTCTGATTGTCTCAGTGTCTCAGTGTCTCAGTGTCTCTGTGTCTCAGTGTCTCTGTGTCTCAGAGTCTCAGTGTCTCAGTGTCTCAGTGTCTCTGTGTCTCAGTGTCTCAGTGTCTCTGTGTCTCAGTGTCTCTGTGTCCCAGAGTCTCAGTGTCTTAGTGTCTCTGTGTCTCAGTGTCTCTGTGTCTCAGTGTCTCAGTGTCTCTGTGTCTCAGAGTCTCAGTGTATCAGTGTCTCAGTGTCTCTGTGTCTCAGTGTCTCTGTGTCTCAGAGTCTCAGTGTCTCAGTGTCTCAGTGTCTCTGTGTCTCAGTGTCTCAGTGTCTCTGTGTCTCAGTGTCTCTGTGTCTCAGAGTCTCAGTGTCTCAGTGTCTCTGTGTCTCAGTGTCTCTGTGTCTCAGTGTCTCAGTGTCTCTGTGTCTCAGAGTCTCAGTGTCTCAGTGTCTCTGTGTCACAGTGTCTCAGTGTCTCAGTGTCTCAGTGTCTCAGTGTCTCTGTGTCTCAGTGTCTCAGTGTCTTTGTGTCTCAGTGTCTCAGTGTCTCTGTGTCTCAGAGTCTCAGTGTCTCTGTGTCTCAGTGTCTCAGTGTCTCTGTGCCTCTGTGTCTCAGTGTCTCAGTGTCTCTGTTTCTCTGTGTCTCAGAGTCTCAGTGTCTCTGTGTCTCAGTGTCTCAGTGTCTCTGTGTCTCAGTGTCTCAGTGTCTCTGTGTCTCAGTGTCTCAGAGTCTCAGTGTCTCTGAGTCTCAGTGTCTCTGTGTCTCAGTGTCTCAGTGTCTCTGAGTCTCAGTGTGTCTGTGTCTCAGGGTCTCAGTGTCTCAGTGTCTCAGTGTCTCTGTGTCTCAGTGTCTCAGTGTCTCTGAGTCTCAGTGTCTCTGTGTCTCAGTGTCTCTGTGTCTCAGTGTCTCAGTGTCTCTGTGTCTCAGTATCTGAGTGTCTCAGTGTCAGTGTCTCTGTGTCTCAGTGTCTCAGTGTCTCAGTGTCTCTGTGTCTCAGAGTCTCAGTGTCTCTGTGTCTCAGTGTCTAAGTGTCTCTGTGTCCCAGTGTCTCTGTGTCTCAGTGTCTCTGTGTCTCTGTGTCTCAGTGTCTCTGTGTTTCAGTGTCTCTGTGTCTCAGTGTCTCTGTGTCTCAGTGTCCCAGTTTCTCTGTGTCTCAGTGTCTCAGTGTATCTGTGTCTCAGTGTCTCAGTGTCTCTGTGTCTCAGTGTCTCAGTGTCTCTGTGTCTCAGAAACTCAGTGTCTCTGTGTCTCAGTGTCTCAGTGCCTCTGTGTCTCAGTGTCTCAGTGTCTCTGTGTCTCAGTGTCTGAGTGTCTCAGTGTCTCAGTGTCTCAGTGTCTCTGTGTCTCAGTGTCTCAGTGTCTCTGTGTCTCAGTGTCTCAGTGTCTCTGTGTCTCAGTGTATCAGTGTCTCTGTGTCTCAGTGTCTCTCTGTCTCAGTGTCTCTGTGTCTCAGAGTCTCAGTGTCTCTGTGTCTCAGTGTCTCTGTGTCTCAGTGTCTCAGTGTCTCTGTGTCTCAGAGACTCAGTGTCTCTGTGTCTCAGTGTCTCAGTGTCTCTGTGTCTCAGAGTCTCAGTGTCTCTGTGTCTCAGTGTCTCAGTGTCTCTGTGTCTCAGTGTCTCTGTGTCTCAGTGTCTGATTGTCTCAGTGTCTCAGTGTCTCAGTGTCTCAGTGTCTCTGTGTCTCAGAGTCTCAGTGTCTCAGTGTCTCAGTGTCTCTGTGTCTCAGTGTCTCTGTGTCTCAGAGTCTCAGTGTCTCAGTGTCTCTGTGTCTCAGTGTCTCTGTGTCTCAGTGTCTCAGTGTCTCTGTGTCTCAGAGTCTCAGTGTCTCAGTGTCTCTGTGTCTCAGTGTCTGATTGTCTCAGTGTCTCAGTGTCTCAGTGTCTCAGTGTCTCAGTGTCTCTGTGTCTCAGTGTCTCTGTGTCTCAGAGTCTCAGTGTCTCAGTGTCTCAGTGTCTCAGTGTCTCTGTGTCTCAGTGTCTCAGTGTCTCAGTGTCTCTGTGTCTCAGTGTCTCAGTGTCTCTGTGTCTCAGAGTCTCAGTGTCTCTGTGTCACAGTGTCTCAGTGTCTCAGTGTCTCTGTGTCTCAGTGTCTCAGTGTCTCTGTGTCTCAGTGTCTCTGTGTCTCAGAGTCTCAGTGTCGCTGTGTCTCAGTGTCTCAGTGTCTCAGTGTCTCTGTGCCTCTGTGTCTCAGTGTCTCAGTGTCTCTGTGTCTCTGTTTCTCTGTGTCTCAGAGTCTCAGTGTCTCTGTGTCTCAGTGTCTCAGTGTCTCTGTGTCTCAGTGTCTCAGTGTCTCTGTGTCTCAGTGTCTCAGTGTCTCTGAGTCTCAGTGTCTCTATGTCTCAGTGTCTCAGTGTCTCTGTGTCTCAGAGTCTCTGTGTGTCAGTGTCTCAGTGTCTCTGTGTCTCAGTGTCTCAGTGTCTCTGTGTCTCAGTGTCTCTGTGTCTCAGTGTCTGATTGTCTCAGTGTCTCAGTGTCTCAGTGTCTCTGTGTCTCAGTGTCTCTGTGTCTCAGAGTCTCAGTGTCTCAGTGTCTCAGTGTCTCAGTGTCTCTGTGTCTCAGTGTCTCAGTGTCTCTGTGTCTCAGTGTCTCTGTGTCTCAGAGTCTCAGTGTCTCAGTGTCTCTGTGTCTCAGTGTCTCTGTGTCTCAGAGTCTCAGTGTCTCAGTGTATCTGTGTCTCAGTGTCTGATTGTCTCAGTGTCTCAGTGTCTCAGTGTATCAGTGTCTCAGTGTCTCTGTGTCTCAGTGTCTCAGTGTCTCTGTGTCTCAGTGTCTCAGTGTCTCAGTGTCTCTGTGTCTCAGTGTCTCAGTGTCTCTGTGTCACAGTGTCTCAGTGTCTCAGTGTCTCAGTGTCTCTGTGTCTCAGTGTCTCTGTGTCTCAGTGTCTCAGTGTCTCTGTGTCTCAGAGTCTCAGTGTCTCAGTGTCTCTGTGTCACAGTGTCTCAGTGTCTCTGTGTCTCAGTGTCTCAGTGTCTCAGTGTCTCAGTGTCTCTGTGTCTCAGAGTCTCAGTGTCTCAGTGTCTCAGTGTCTCAGTGTCTCAGTGTCTCTGTTTCTCTGTGTCTCAGAGTCTCAGTTTCTCTGTGTCTCAGTGTCTCAGTGTCTCTGTGTCTCAGCGTCTCAGTGTCTCTGTGTCTCAGTGTCTCAGTGTCTCAGTGTCTCTGAGTCTCAGTGTCTCTGTGTCTCAGTTTCTCAGTGTCTCTGAGTCTCAGTGTGTCTGTGTCTCAGTGTCTCAGTGTCTTTGTGTCTCAGTGTCTCAGTGTCTCTGTGTCTCAGTGTCTCAGTGTCTCTGAGTCTCAGTGTCTCTGTGTCTCAGTGTCTCTGTGTCTCAGTGTCTCAGTGTCTCTGTGTCTCTGTGTTTCAGAGTCTCAGTGTCTCTGTGTCTCAGTGTCTCTGTGTCTCAGTGTCTGAGTGTCTGAGTGTCTCAGTGTCTCTGTGTCTCAGTGTCTCAGTGTCTCAGTGTCTCAGTGTCTCTGTGTCTCAGAGTCTCAGTGTCTCTGTGTCTCAGTGTCTCAGTGTCTCTGTGTCTCAGTGTCTCTGTGTCTCAGTGTCTCAGTGTCTCTGTGTCTCTGTGTCTCAGTGTCTCTGTGTCTCTGTGTCTCAGTGTCTCTGTGTTTCAGTGTCTCAGTGTCTCTGTGTCTCAGTGTCTCAGTGTCTCTGTGTCTCAGAAACTCAGTGTCTCTGTGTCTCAGTGTCTCTGTGTCTCAGTGTCTCAGTGTCTCTGTGTCTCAGTGTCTCAGTGTCTCTGTGTCTCAGAAACTCAGTGTCTCTGTGTCTCAGTGTCTCAGTGTCTCTGTGTCTCTGTGTCTCAGTGTCTCTGTGTCTCAGTGTCTGAGTGTCTCAGTGTCTCAGTGTCTCAGTGTCTCTGTGTCTCAGAGTCTCAGTGTCTCTCTGTCTCAGTGTCTCTGTGTCTCAGTGTCTGAGTGTCTCAGTGTCTCAGTGTCTCAGTGTCTCTGTGTCTCAGTGTCTCAGTGTCTCAGTGTCTCTGTGTCTCAGAGTCTCAGTGTCTCAGTGTCTCAGTGTATCAGTGTCTCTGTGTCTCAGTGTCTCAGTGCCTCAGTGTCTCGGTGTCTCAGGGTCTCAGTGTCTCAGTGTCTCAGTGTCTCTGTGTCTCAGAGTATCAGTGTGTCAGTGTCTCAGTGTCTCTGCGTCTCAGTGTCTCAGTGCCTCTGTGTCTCAGTGTCTCAGTGTCTCTGTGTCTCAGTGTCCCAGTTTCTCTGTGTCTCAGTGTCTCAGTGTCTCTGTGTCTCAGAGTCTCAGTGTCTCTGTGTCTCAGTGTCTCAGTGTCTCTGTGTCTCAGTGTCTCTGTGTCTCAGTGTCTCAGTGTCTCTGTGTCTCAGAAACTCAGTGTCTCTGTGTCTCAGTGTCTCAGTGTCTCTGTGTCTCTGTGTCTCAGTGTCTCTGTGTCTCAGTGTCTGAGTGTCTCAGTGTCTCAGTGTCTCGTGTCTCTGTGTCTCAGTGTCTCAGTGTCTCTGTGTCTCAGTGTCTCAGTGTCTCTGTGTCTCAGTGTATCAGTGTCTCTGTGTCTCAGTGTCTCAGTGTCTCTGTGTCTCAGTGTCCCAGTTTCTCTGTGTCTCAGTGTCTCAGTGTCTCTGTGTCTCAGAGTCTCAGTGTCTCTGTGTCTCAGTGTCTCAGTGTCTCTGTGTCTCAGTGTCTCAGTGTCTCTGTGTCTCAGAAACTCAGTGTCTCTGTGTCTCAGTGTCTCAGTGTCTCTGTGTCTCTGTGTCTCAGTGTCTCTGTGTCTCAGTGTCTCAGTGTCTCAGTGTCTCAGTGTCTCTGTGTCTCAGTGTCTCAGTGTCACAGTGTCTCAGTGTCTCTGTGTCTCAGTGTATCAGTGTCTCTGTGTCTCAGTGTCTCTGTGTCTCAGTGCCTCTGTGTCTCAGAGTCTCAGTGTCTCTGTGTCTCTGTGTCTCAGTGTCTGATTGTCTCAGTGTCTCAGTGTCTCAGTGTATCAGTGTCTCAGTGTCTCTGTGTCTCAGAGTCTCAGTGTCTCAGTCTCTCTGTGTCTCAGAGTCTCAGTGTCTCTGTGTCTCTGTGTCTCAGTGTCTCTGTGTCTCAGTGTCTCAGTGTCTCTGTGTCTCAGAGTCTCAGTGTCTCAGTGTATCTGTGTCTCAGTGTCTGATTGTCTCAGTGTCTCAGTGTCTCAGTGTATCAGTGTCTCAGTGTCTCTGTGTCTCAGTGTCTCTGTGTCTCAGAGTCTCAGTGTCTCAGTGTCTCAGTGTCTCTGTGTCTCAGTGTCTCAGTGTCTCTGTGTCTCAGTGTCTCTGTGTCTCAGAGTCTCAGTGTCTCAGTGTCTCAGTGTCTCTGTGTCTCAGTGTCTCAGTGTCTCAGTGTCTCTGTGTCTCAGAGTCTCAGTGTCTCAGTGTCTCTGTGTCACAGTGTCTCAGTGTCTCTGTGTCTCTGTGTCTCTGTGTCTCAGTGTCTCAGTGTCTCTGTGTCTCAGTGTCTCAGTGTCTCAGTGTCTCTGTGTCTCAGAGTCTCAGTGTCTCTGTGTCTCAGTGTCTCAGTGTCTCTGTGCCTCTGTGTCTCAGTGTCTCAGTGTCTCAGTGTCTCAGTGTCTCTGTGTCTCAGAGTCTCAGTGTCTCTGTGTCTCAGTGTCTCTGTGTCTCAGTTTCTCAGTGTCTCTGTGTCTCAGTGTCTCAGTGTCTCTGAGTCTCAGTGTCTCTGTGTCTCAGTGTCTCAGTGTCTCTGAGTCTCAGTGTGTCTGTGTCTCAGTGTCTCAGTGTCTCAGTGTCTCTGTGTCTCAGTGTCTCAGTGTCTCTGAGTCTCAGTGTCTCTGTGTCTCAGTGTCTCTGTGTCTCAGTGTCTCAGTGTCTCTGTGTCTCTGCGTTTCAGAGTCTCAGTGTCTCTGTGTCTCAGTGTCTCAGTGTCTCTGTGTCTCAGTGTCTCTGTGTCTCAGTATCTGAGTGTCTCAGTGTCTCAGTGTCTCTGTGTCTCAGTGTCTCAGTGTCTCAGTGTCTCTGTGTCTCAGAGTCTCAGTGTCTCTGTGTCTCAGTGTCTCAGTGTCTCTGTGTCTCAGTGTCTCTGTGTCTCAGTGTCTCAGTGTCTCTGTGTCTCTGTGTCTCTGTGTCTCTGTGTCTCAGTGTCTCTGTGTTTCAGTGTCTCAGTGTCTCTGTGTCTCAGTGTCTCAGTGTCTCTGTGTCTCAGAAACTCAGTGTCTCAGTGTCTCAGTGTCTCTGTGTCTCAGTGTCTCAGTGTCTCTGTGTCTCAGTGTCTCTGTGTCTCAGTGTCTCAGTGTCTGAGTGTCTCTGTGTCTCAGTGTCTCAGTGTCTCTGTGTCTCTGTGTCTCAGTGTCTCTGTGTCTCAGTGTCTGAGTGTCTCAGTGTCTCAGTGTCTCAGTGTCTCTGTGTCTCAGTGTCTCTGTGTCTGAGTGTCTGAGTGTCTCAGTGTCTCAGTGTCTCTGTGTCTCAGTGTCTCAGTGTCTCAGTGTCTCAGTGTCTCTGTGTCTCAGAGTCTCAGTGTCTCTGTGTCTCAGTGTCTCAGTGTCTCTGTGTCTCAGTGTCTCAGTGCCTCAGTGTCTCAGTGTCTCCGTGTCTCAGGGTCTCAGTGTCTCTGTGTCTCAGTGTCTCAGTGTCTCTGTGTCTCAGAGTCTCAGTGTGTCAGTGTCTCAGTGTCTCTGCGTCTCAGTGTCTCAGTGACTCTGTGTCTCAGAGTCTCAGTGTCTCAGTGTCTCAGTGTCTCTGTGTCTCAGTGTCTCAGTGTCTCTGTGTCTCAGTGTCCCAGTTTCTCTGTGTCTCAGTGTCTCAGTGTCTCTGTGTCTCAGTGTCTCAGTGTCTCTGTGTCTCAGTGTCTCAGTGTCTCTGTGTCTCAGAAACTCAGTGTCTCAGTGTCTCAGTGTCTCTGTGTCTCAGTGTCTCAGTGTCTCTGTGTCTCAGTGTCTCAGTGTCTCTGTGTCTCAGTGTATCAGTGTCTCTGTGTCTCAGTGTCTCTGTGTCTCAGTGTCTCTGTGTCTCAGAGTCTCAGTGTCTCTGTGTCTCAGTGTCTCAGTGTCTCAGTGTCTCAGAGACTCAGTGTCTCTGTGTCTCAGTGTCTCAGTGTCTCTGTGTCTCAGAGTCTCAGTGTCTCTGTGTCTCAGTGTCTCAGTGTCTCTGTGTCTCAGTGTCTCTGTGTCTCAGTGTCTGATTGTCTCAGTGTCTCAGTGTCTCAGTGTCTCAGTGTCTCTGTGTCTCAGAGTCTCAGTGTCTCAGTGTCTCTGTGTCTCAGTGTCTCTGTGTCTCAGAGTCTCAGTGTCTCAGTGTCTCTGTGTCTCAGTGTCTCTGTGTCTCAGTGTCTCAGTGTCTCTGTGTCTCAGAGTCTCAGTGTCTCAGTGTCTCTGTGTCTCAGTGTCTGATTGTCTCAGTGTCTCAGTGTATCAGTGTCTCAGTGTCTCTGTGTCTCAGAGTCTCAGTGTCTCAGTGTCTCTGTGTCTCAGTGTCTCAGTGTCTCTGTGTCTCAGTGTCTCTGTGTCTCAGTGTCTCAGTGTCTCTGTGTCTCAGAGTCTCAGTGTCTCTGTGTCACAGTGTCTCAGTGTCTCTGTGTCTCAGTGTCTCTGTGTCTCAGTGTCTCAGTGTCTCTGTTTCTCAGAGTCTCAGTGTCTCAGTGTCTCAGTGTCTCTGTGCCTCTGTGTCTCAGTGTCTCAGTGTCTCTGTGCCTCTGTGTCTCAGTGTCTCAGTGTCTCTGTGTCTCAGTGTCTCAGTGTCTCAGTGTCTCTGTTTCTCTGTGTCTCAGAGTCTCAGTGTCTCTGTGTCTCAGTGTCTCAGTGTCTCTGTGTCTCAGTGTCTCAGTGTCTCAGTGTCTCTGAGTCTCAGTGTCTCTATGTCTCAGTGTCTCAGTGTCTCTGTGTCTCAGAGTCTCTGTGTCTCAGTGTCTCAGTGTCTCTGTGTCTCAGTGTCTCAGTGTCTCTGTGTCTCAGTGTCTCTGTGTCTCAGAGTCTCAGTGTCTCAGTGTCTCTGTGTCTCAGTGTCTCTGTGTCTCAGTGTCTCAGTGTCTCTGTGTCTCAGAGTCTCAGTGTCTCAGTGTCTCTGTGTCTCAGTGTCTGATTGTCTCAGTGTCTCAGTGTCTCAGTGTCTCAGTGTCTCAGTGTCTCTGTGTCTCAGTGTCTCTGTGTCTCAGAGTCTCAGTGTCTCAGTGTCTCAGTGTCTCAGTGTCTCTGTGTCTCAGTGTCTCAGTGTCTCAGTGTCTCTGTGTCTCAGTGTCTCAGTGTCTCTGTGTCTCAGAGTCTCAGTGTCTCTGTGTCACAGTGTCTCAGTGTCTCAGTGTCTCTGTGTCTCAGTGTCTCAGTGTCTCTGTGTCTCAGTGTCTCTGTGTCTCAGAGTCTCAGTGTCGCTGTGTCTCAGTGTCTCAGTGTCTCAGTGTCTCTGTGCCTCTGTGTCTCAGTGTCTCAGTGTCTCTGTGTCTCTGTTTCTCTGTGTCTCAGAGTCTCAGTGTCTCTGTGTCTCAGTGTCTCAGTGTCTCTGTGTCTCAGTGTCTCAGTGTCTCTGTGTCTCAGTGTCTCAGTGTCTCTGAGTCTCAGTGTCTCTATGTCTCAGTGTCTCAGTGTCTCTGTGTCTCAGAGTCTCTGTGTGTCAGTGTCTCAGTGTCTCTGTGTCTCAGTGTCTCAGTGTCTCTGTGTCTCAGTGTCTCTGTGTCTCAGTGTCTGATTGTCTCAGTGTCTCAGTGTCTCAGTGTCTCTGTGTCTCAGTGTCTCTGTGTCTCAGAGTCTCAGTGTCTCAGTGTCTCAGTGTCTCAGTGTCTCTGTGTCTCAGTGTCTCAGTGTCTCTGTGTCTCAGTGTCTCTGTGTCTCAGAGTCTCAGTGTCTCAGTGTCTCTGTGTCTCAGTGTCTCTGTGTCTCAGAGTCTCAGTGTCTCAGTGTATCTGTGTCTCAGTGTCTGATTGTCTCAGTGTCTCAGTGTCTCAGTGTATCAGTGTCTCAGTGTCTCTGTGTCTCAGTGTCTCAGTGTCTCTGTGTCTCAGTGTCTCAGTGTCTCAGTGTCTCTGTGTCTCAGTGTCTCAGTGTCTCTGTGTCACAGTGTCTCAGTGTCTCAGTGTCTCAGTGTCTCTGTGTCTCAGTGTCTCTGTGTCTCAGTGTCTCAGTGTCTCTGTGTCTCAGAGTCTCAGTGTCTCAGTGTCTCTGTGTCACAGTGTCTCAGTGTCTCTGTGTCTCAGTGTCTCAGTGTCTCAGTGTCTCAGTGTCTCTGTGTCTCAGAGTCTCAGTGTCTCAGTGTCTCAGTGTCTCAGTGTCTCAGTGTCTCTGTTTCTCTGTGTCTCAGAGTCTCAGTTTCTCTGTGTCTCAGTGTCTCAGTGTCTCTGTGTCTCAGCGTCTCAGTGTCTCTGTGTCTCAGTGTCTCAGTGTCTCAGTGTCTCTGAGTCTCAGTGTCTCTGTGTCTCAGTTTCTCAGTGTCTCTGAGTCTCAGTGTGTCTGTGTCTCAGTGTCTCAGTGTCTTTGTGTCTCAGTGTCTCAGTGTCTCTGTGTCTCAGTGTCTCAGTGTCTCTGAGTCTCAGTGTCTCTGTGTCTCAGTGTCTCTGTGTCTCAGTGTCTCAGTGTCTCTGTGTCTCTGTGTTTCAGAGTCTCAGTGTCTCTGTGTCTCAGTGTCTCTGTGTCTCAGTGTCTGAGTGTCTGAGTGTCTCAGTGTCTCTGTGTCTCAGTGTCTCAGTGTCTCAGTGTCTCAGTGTCTCTGTGTCTCAGAGTCTCAGTGTCTCTGTGTCTCAGTGTCTCAGTGTCTCTGTGTCTCAGTGTCTCTGTGTCTCAGTGTCTCAGTGTCTCTGTGTCTCTGTGTCTCAGTGTCTCTGTGTCTCTGTGTCTCAGTGTCTCTGTGTTTCAGTGTCTCAGTGTCTCTGTGTCTCAGTGTCTCAGTGTCTCTGTGTCTCAGAAACTCAGTGTCTCTGTGTCTCAGTGTCTCTGTGTCTCAGTGTCTCAGTGTCTCTGTGTCTCAGTGTCTCAGTGTCTCTGTGTCTCAGAAACTCAGTGTCTCTGTGTCTCAGTGTCTCAGTGTCTCTGTGTCTCTGTGTCTCAGTGTCTCTGTGTCTCAGTGTCTGAGTGTCTCAGTGTCTCAGTGTCTCAGTGTCTCTGTGTCTCAGAGTCTCAGTGTCTCTCTGTCTCAGTGTCTCTGTGTCTCAGTGTCTGAGTGTCTCAGTGTCTCAGTGTCTCAGTGTCTCTGTGTCTCAGTGTCTCAGTGTCTCAGTGTCTCTGTGTCTCAGAGTCTCAGTGTCTCAGTGTCTCAGTGTATCAGTGTCTCTGTGTCTCAGTGTCTCAGTGCCTCAGTGTCTCGGTGTCTCAGGGTCTCAGTGTCTCAGTGTCTCAGTGTCTCTGTGTCTCAGAGTATCAGTGTGTCAGTGTCTCAGTGTCTCTGCGTCTCAGTGTCTCAGTGCCTCTGTGTCTCAGTGTCTCAGTGTCTCTGTGTCTCAGTGTCCCAGTTTCTCTGTGTCTCAGTGTCTCAGTGTCTCTGTGTCTCAGAGTCTCAGTGTCTCTGTGTCTCAGTGTCTCAGTGTCTCTGTGTCTCAGTGTCTCTGTGTCTCAGTGTCTCAGTGTCTCTGTGTCTCAGAAACTCAGTGTCTCTGTGTCTCAGTGTCTCAGTGTCTCTGTGTCTCTGTGTCTCAGTGTCTCTGTGTCTCAGTGTCTGAGTGTCTCAGTGTCTCAGTGTCTCGTGTCTCTGTGTCTCAGTGTCTCAGTGTCTCTGTGTCTCAGTGTCTCAGTGTCTCTGTGTCTCAGTGTATCAGTGTCTCTGTGTCTCAGTGTCTCAGTGTCTCTGTGTCTCAGTGTCCCAGTTTCTCTGTGTCTCAGTGTCTCAGTGTCTCTGTGTCTCAGAGTCTCAGTGTCTCTGTGTCTCAGTGTCTCAGTGTCTCTGTGTCTCAGTGTCTCAGTGTCTCTGTGTCTCAGAAACTCAGTGTCTCTGTGTCTCAGTGTCTCAGTGTCTCTGTGTCTCTGTGTCTCAGTGTCTCTGTGTCTCAGTGTCTCAGTGTCTCAGTGTCTCAGTGTCTCTGTGTCTCAGTGTCTCAGTGTCACAGTGTCTCAGTGTCTCTGTGTCTCAGTGTATCAGTGTCTCTGTGTCTCAGTGTCTCTGTGTCTCAGTGCCTCTGTGTCTCAGAGTCTCAGTGTCTCTGTGTCTCTGTGTCTCAGTGTCTGATTGTCTCAGTGTCTCAGTGTCTCAGTGTATCAGTGTCTCAGTGTCTCTGTGTCTCAGAGTCTCAGTGTCTCAGTCTCTCTGTGTCTCAGAGTCTCAGTGTCTCTGTGTCTCTGTGTCTCAGTGTCTCTGTGTCTCAGTGTCTCAGTGTCTCTGTGTCTCAGAGTCTCAGTGTCTCAGTGTATCTGTGTCTCAGTGTCTGATTGTCTCAGTGTCTCAGTGTCTCAGTGTATCAGTGTCTCAGTGTCTCTGTGTCTCAGTGTCTCTGTGTCTCAGAGTCTCAGTGTCTCAGTGTCTCAGTGTCTCTGTGTCTCAGTGTCTCAGTGTCTCTGTGTCTCAGTGTCTCTGTGTCTCAGAGTCTCAGTGTCTCAGTGTCTCAGTGTCTCTGTGTCTCAGTGTCTCAGTGTCTCAGTGTCTCTGTGTCTCAGAGTCTCAGTGTCTCAGTGTCTCTGTGTCACAGTGTCTCAGTGTCTCTGTGTCTCTGTGTCTCTGTGTCTCAGTGTCTCAGTGTCTCTGTGTCTCAGTGTCTCAGTGTCTCAGTGTCTCTGTGTCTCAGAGTCTCAGTGTCTCTGTGTCTCAGTGTCTCAGTGTCTCTGTGCCTCTGTGTCTCAGTGTCTCAGTGTCTCAGTGTCTCAGTGTCTCTGTGTCTCAGAGTCTCAGTGTCTCTGTGTCTCAGTGTCTCTGTGTCTCAGTTTCTCAGTGTCTCTGTGTCTCAGTGTCTCAGTGTCTCTGAGTCTCAGTGTCTCTGTGTCTCAGTGTCTCAGTGTCTCTGAGTCTCAGTGTGTCTGTGTCTCAGTGTCTCAGTGTCTCAGTGTCTCTGTGTCTCAGTGTCTCAGTGTCTCTGAGTCTCAGTGTCTCTGTGTCTCAGTGTCTCTGTGTCTCAGTGTCTCAGTGTCTCTGTGTCTCTGCGTTTCAGAGTCTCAGTGTCTCTGTGTCTCAGTGTCTCAGTGTCTCTGTGTCTCAGTGTCTCTGTGTCTCAGTATCTGAGTGTCTCAGTGTCTCAGTGTCTCTGTGTCTCAGTGTCTCAGTGTCTCAGTGTCTCTGTGTCTCAGAGTCTCAGTGTCTCTGTGTCTCAGTGTCTCAGTGTCTCTGTGTCTCAGTGTCTCTGTGTCTCAGTGTCTCAGTGTCTCTGTGTCTCTGTGTCTCTGTGTCTCTGTGTCTCAGTGTCTCTGTGTTTCAGTGTCTCAGTGTCTCTGTGTCTCAGTGTCTCAGTGTCTCTGTGTCTCAGAAACTCAGTGTCTCAGTGTCTCAGTGTCTCTGTGTCTCAGTGTCTCAGTGTCTCTGTGTCTCAGTGTCTCTGTGTCTCAGTGTCTCAGTGTCTGAGTGTCTCTGTGTCTCAGTGTCTCAGTGTCTCTGTGTCTCTGTGTCTCAGTGTCTCTGTGTCTCAGTGTCTGAGTGTCTCAGTGTCTCAGTGTCTCAGTGTCTCTGTGTCTCAGTGTCTCTGTGTCTGAGTGTCTGAGTGTCTCAGTGTCTCAGTGTCTCTGTGTCTCAGTGTCTCAGTGTCTCAGTGTCTCAGTGTCTCTGTGTCTCAGAGTCTCAGTGTCTCTGTGTCTCAGTGTCTCAGTGTCTCTGTGTCTCAGTGTCTCAGTGCCTCAGTGTCTCAGTGTCTCCGTGTCTCAGGGTCTCAGTGTCTCTGTGTCTCAGTGTCTCAGTGTCTCTGTGTCTCAGAGTCTCAGTGTGTCAGTGTCTCAGTGTCTCTGCGTCTCAGTGTCTCAGTGACTCTGTGTCTCAGAGTCTCAGTGTCTCAGTGTCTCAGTGTCTCTGTGTCTCAGTGTCTCAGTGTCTCTGTGTCTCAGTGTCCCAGTTTCTCTGTGTCTCAGTGTCTCAGTGTCTCTGTGTCTCAGTGTCTCAGTGTCTCTGTGTCTCAGTGTCTCAGTGTCTCTGTGTCTCAGAAACTCAGTGTCTCAGTGTCTCAGTGTCTCTGTGTCTCAGTGTCTCAGTGTCTCTGTGTCTCAGTGTCTCAGTGTCTCTGTGTCTCAGTGTATCAGTGTCTCTGTGTCTCAGTGTCTCTGTGTCTCAGTGTCTCTGTGTCTCAGAGTCTCAGTGTCTCTGTGTCTCAGTGTCTCAGTGTCTCAGTGTCTCAGAGACTCAGTGTCTCTGTGTCTCAGTGTCTCAGTGTCTCTGTGTCTCAGAGTCTCAGTGTCTCTGTGTCTCAGTGTCTCAGTGTCTCTGTGTCTCAGTGTCTCTGTGTCTCAGTGTCTGATTGTCTCAGTGTCTCAGTGTCTCAGTGTCTCAGTGTCTCTGTGTCTCAGAGTCTCAGTGTCTCAGTGTCTCTGTGTCTCAGTGTCTCTGTGTCTCAGAGTCTCAGTGTCTCAGTGTCTCTGTGTCTCAGTGTCTCTGTGTCTCAGTGTCTCAGTGTCTCTGTGTCTCAGAGTCTCAGTGTCTCAGTGTCTCTGTGTCTCAGTGTCTGATTGTCTCAGTGTCTCAGTGTATCAGTGTCTCAGTGTCTCTGTGTCTCAGAGTCTCAGTGTCTCAGTGTCTCTGTGTCTCAGTGTCTCAGTGTCTCTGTGTCTCAGTGTCTCTGTGTCTCAGTGTCTCAGTGTCTCTGTGTCTCAGAGTCTCAGTGTCTCTGTGTCACAGTGTCTCAGTGTCTCTGTGTCTCAGTGTCTCTGTGTCTCAGTGTCTCAGTGTCTCTGTTTCTCAGAGTCTCAGTGTCTCAGTGTCTCAGTGTCTCTGTGCCTCTGTGTCTCAGTGTCTCAGTGTCTCTGTGCCTCTGTGTCTCAGTGTCTCAGTGTCTCTGTGTCTCAGTGTCTCAGTGTCTCAGTGTCTCTGTTTCTCTGTGTCTCAGAGTCTCAGTGTCTCTGTGTCTCAGTGTCTCAGTGTCTCTGTGTCTCAGTGTCTCAGTGTCTCAGTGTCTCTGAGTCTCAGTGTCTCTATGTCTCAGTGTCTCAGTGTCTCTGTGTCTCAGAGTCTCTGTGTCTCAGTGTCTCAGTGTCTCTGTGTCTCAGTGTCTCAGTGTCTCTGTGTCTCAGTGTCTCTGTGTCTCAGTGTCTGATTGTCTCAGTGTCTCTGTGTCTCAGTGTCTCTGTGTCTCAGTGTCTCAGTGTCTCTGTGTCTCAGTGTCTCAGTGTCTCTGTGTCTCAGTGTCTCTGTGTCTCAGAGTCTCAGTGTCTCAGTGTCTCTGTGTCTCAGTGTCTCAGTGTCTCAGTGTCTCTGTGTCTCAGAGTCTCAGTGTCTCAGTGTATCTGTGTCTCAGTGTCTGATTGTCTCAGTGTCTCAGTGTCCCAGTGTATCAGTGTCTCAGTGTCTCTGTGTCTCAGTGTCTCTGTGTCTCAGTGTCTCAGTGTCTCAGTGTCTCTGCGTCTCAGTGTCTCAGTGTCTCAGTGTCTCTGTGTCACAGTGTCTCTGTGTCTCAGAGTCTCAGTGTCTCAGTGTCTCAGTGTCTCTGTGTCTCAGTGTCTCTGTGTCTCAGTGTCTCAGTGTCTCTGTGTCTCAGAGTCTCAGTGTCTCAGTGTCTCTGTGTCACAGTGTCTCAGTGTCTCTGTGTCTCAGTGTCTCTGTGTCTCAGTGTCTCAGTGTCTCTGTGTCTCAGTGTATCAGTGTCTCTGTGTCTCAGTGTCTCTGTGTCTCAGTGTCTCTGTGTCTCAGAGTCTCAGTGTCTCTGTGTCTCAGTGTCTCTGTGTCTCAGTGTCTCAGTGTCTCAGTGTCTCTGTGTCTCAGAGTCTCAGTGTCTCTGTGTCTCAGTGTCTCAGTGTCTCTGTGTGTCAGAGTCTCAGTGTCTCTGTGTCTCAGTGTCTCAGTGTCTCTGTGTCTCAGTGTCTCTGTGTCTCAGTGTCTGATTGTCTCAGTGTCTCAGTGTCTCAGTGTCTCTGTGTCTCAGAGTCTCAGTGTCTCAGTGTCTCTGTGTCTCAGTGTCTCTGTGTCTCAGAGTCTCAGTGTCTCAGTGTCTCTGTGTCTCAGTGTCTCTGTGTCTCAGTGTCTCAGTGTCTCTGTGTCTCAGAGTCTCAGTGTCTCAGTGTCTCTGTGTCTCAGTGTCTGATTGTCTCAGTGTCTCAGTGTCTCAGTGTATCAGTGTCTCAGTGTCTCTGTGTCTCAGTGTCTCTGTGTCTCAGAGTCTCAGTGTCTCAGTCTCTCTGTGTCTCAGAGTCTCAGTGTCTCTGTGTCTCTGTGTCTCAGTGTCTCTGTGTCTCAGTGTCTCAGTGTCTCTGTGTCTCAGAGTCTCAGTGTCTCAGTGTATCTGTGTCTCAGTGTCTGATTGTCTCAGTGTCTCAGTGTCTCAGTGTATCAGTGTCTCAGTGTCTCTGTGTCTCAGTGTCTCTGTGTCTCAGAGTCTCAGTGTCTCAGTGTCTCAGTGTCTCTGTGTCTCAGTGTCTCTGTGTCTCAGAGTCTCAGTGTCTCAGTGTCTCTGTGTCTCAGTGTCTCAGTGTCTCAGTGTCTCTGTGTCTCAGAGTCTCAGTGTCTCAGTGTCTCTGTGTCACAGTGTCTCAGTGTCTCTGTGTCTCAGTGTCTCAGTGTCTCAGTGTCTCTGTGTCTCTGTGTCTCAGTGTCTCAGTGTCTCTGTGCCTCTGTGTCTCAGTGTCTCAGTGTCTCAGTGTCTCAGTGTCTCTGTGTCTCAGAGTCTCAGTGTCTCTGTGTCTCAGTGTCTCTGTGTCTCAGTGTCTCAGTGTCTCAGTGTCTCTGAGTCTCAGTGTCTCTGTGTCTCAGTGTCTCAGTGTCTCTGAGTCTCAGTGTGTCTGTGTCTCAGTGTCTCAGTGTCTCAGTGTCTCTGTGTCTCAGTGTCTCAGTGTCTCTGAGTCTCAGTGTCTCTGTGTCTCAGTGTCTCTGTGTCTCAGTGTCTCAGTGTCTCTGTGTCTCTGCGTTTCAGAGTCTCAGTGTCTCAGTGTCTCTGTGTCTCAGTGTCTCTGTGTCTCAGTATCTGAGTGTCTCAGTGTCTCAGTGTCTCAGTGTCTCAGTGTCTCTGTGTCTCAGAGTCTCAGTGTCTCTGTGTCTCTGTGTCTCTGTGTCTCAGTGTCTCTGTGTCTCAGTGTCTCAGTGTCTCTGTGTCTCTGTGTCTCTGTGTCTCTGTGTCTCAGTGTCTCTGTGTTTCAGTGTCTCAGTGTCTCTGTGTCTCAGTGTCTCAGTGTCTCTGTGTCTCAGAAACTCAGTGTCTCAGTGTCTCAGTGTCTCAGTGTCTCTGTGTCTCAGTGTCTCTGTGTCTCAGTGTCTCAGTGTCTGAGTGTCTCTGTGTCTCAGTGTCTCAGTGTCTCTGTGTCTCTGTGTCTCAGTGTCTCTGTGTCTCAGTGTCTGAGTGTCTCAGTGTCTCAGTGTCTCAGTGTCTCTGTGTCTCAGTGTCTCTGTGTCTGAGTGTCTGAGTGTCTCAGTGTCTCAGTGTCTCAGTGTCTCAGTGTCTCAGTGTCTCTGTGTCTCAGAGTCTCAGTGTCTCTGTGTCTCAGTGTCTCAGTGTCTCTGTGTCTCAGTGTCTCAGTGCCTCAGTGTCTCAGTGTCTCCGTGTCTCAGGGTCTCAGTGTCTCTGTGTCTCAGTGTCTCAGTGTCTCTGTGTCTCAGAGTCTCAGTGTGTCAGTGTCTCAGTGTCTCTGCGTCACAGTGTCTCAGTGACTCTGTGTCTCAGAGTCTCAGTGTCTCAGTGTCTCAGTGTCTCTGTGTCTCAGTGTCTCAGTGTCTCTGTGTCTCAGTGTCCCAGTTTCTCTGTGTCTCAGTGTCTCAGTGTCTCTGTGTCTCAGTGTCTCAGTGTCTCTGTGTCTCAGTGTCTCAGTGTCTCTGTGTCTCAGAAACTCAGTGTCTCTGTGTCTCAGTGTCTCAGTGTCTCTGTGTCTCTGTGTCTCAGTGTCTCTGTGTCTCAGTGTCTGAGTGTCTCAGTGTCTCAGTGTCTCAGTGTCTCTGTGTCTCAGTGTCTCAGTGTCTCTGTGTCTCAGTGTCTCAGTGTCTCTGTGTCTCAGTGTATCAGTGTCTCTGTGTCTCAGTGTCTCTGTGTCTCAGTGTCTCTGTGTCTCAGAGTCTCAGTGTCTCTGTGTCTCAGTGTCTCTGTGTCTCAGTGTCTCAGTGTCTCAGAGACTCAGTGTCTCTGTGTCTCAGTGTCTCAGTGTCTCTGTGTCTCAGAGTCTCAGTGTCTCTGTGTCTCAGTGTCTCAGTGTCTCTGTGTCTCAGTGTCTCTGTGTCTCAGTGTCTGATTGTCTCAGTGTCTCAGTGTCTCAGTGTCTCAGTGTCTCTGTGTCTCAGAGTCTCAGTGTCTCAGTGTCTCTGTGTCTCAGTGTCTCTGTGTCTCAGAGTCTCAGTGTCTCAGTGTCTCAGTGTCTCTGTGTCTCAGTGTCTCAGTGTCTCTGTGTCTCAGAGTCTCAGTGTCTCAGTGTCTCTGTGTCTCAGTGTCTGATTGTCTCAGTGTCTCAGTGTATCAGTGTCTCAGTGTCTCTGTGTCTCAGAGTCTCAGTGTCTCTGTGTCTCAGTGTCTCAGTGTCTCTGTGTCTCAGTGTCTCTGTGTCTCAGTGTCTCAGTGTCTCTGTGTCTCAGAGTCTCAGTGTCTCTGTGTCACAGTGTCTCAGTGTCTCTGTGTCTCAGTGTCTCTGTGTCTCAGTGTCTCAGTGTCTCTGTTTCTCAGAGTCTCAGTGTCTCAGTGTCTCAGTGTCTCTGTGCCTCTGTGTCTCAGTGTCTCAGTGTCTCTGTGCCTCTGTGTCTCAGTGTCTCAGTGTCTCAGTGTCTCAGTGTCTCAGTGTCTCTGTTTCTCTGTGTCTCAGAGTCTCAGTGTCTCTGTGTCTCAGTGTCTCAGTGTCTCTGTGTCTCAGTGTCTCAGTGTCTCAGTGTCTCTGAGTCTCAGTGTCTCTATGTCTCAGTGTCTCAGTGTCTCTGTGTCTCAGAGTCTCTGTGTCTCAGTGTCTCAGTGTCTCTGTGTCTCAGTGTCTCAGTGTCTCTGTGTCTCAGTGTCTCTGTGTCTCAGTGTCTGATTGTCTCAGTGTCTCAGTGTCTCAGTGTCTCTGTGTCTCAGTGTCTCTGTGTCTCAGTGTCTCAGTGTCTCTGTGTCTCAGTGTCTCAGTGTCTCTGTGTCTCAGTGTCTCTGTGTCTCAGAGTCTCAGTGTCTCAGTGTCTCTGTGTCTCTGTGTCTCAGTGTCTCTGTGTCTCAGTGTCTCAGTGTCTCTGTGTCTCAGAGTCTCAGTGTCTCAGTGTATCTGTGTCTCAGTGTCTGATTGTCTCAGTGTCTCAGTGTCCCAGTGTATCAGTGTCTCTGTGTCTCTGTGTCTCAGTGTCTCTGTGTCTCAGAGTCTCAGTGTCTCAGTGTCTCTGCGTCTCAGTGTCTCAGTGTCTCTGTGTCACAGTGTCTCTGTGTCTCAGAGTCTCAGTGTCTCAGTGTCTCTGTGTCTCTGTGTCTCAGTGTCTCTGTGTCTCAGTGTCTCAGTGTCTCTGTGTCTCAGAGTCTCAGTGTCTCAGTGTCTCTGTGTCACAGTGTCTCAGTGTCTCTGTGTCTCAGTGTCTCTGTGTCTCAGTGTCTCAGTGTCTCTGTGTCTCAGTGTCTCTGTGTCTCAGAGTCTCAGTGTCTCAGTGTCTCAGTGTCTCTGTGCCTCTGTGTCTCAGTGTCTCAGTGTCTCTGTGTCTCAGTGTCTCAGTGTCTCTGTTTCTCTGTGTCTCAGAGTCTCAGTGTCTCTGTGTCTCAGTGTCTCAGTGTATCTGTGTCTCAGTGTCTCTGTGTCTCAGTGTCTCAGTGTCTCAGTGTCTCTGAGTCTCAGTGTCTCTGTGTCTCAGTGTCTCAGTGTCTCTGAGTCTCAGTGTGTCTGTGTCTCAGTGTCTCAGTGTCTTTGTGTCTCAGTGTCTCAGTGTCTCAGTGTCTCTGAGTCTCAGTGTCTCAGTGTCTCTGAGTCTCAGTGTCTCTGTGTCTCAGTGTCTCTGTGTCTCAGTGTCTCAGTGTCTCTGTGTCTCTGTGTTTCAGAGTCTCAGTGTCTCTGTGTCTCAGTGTCTCAGTGTCTCTCTGTCTCAGTGTCTCTGTGTCTCAGTGTCTCAGTGTCTCAGTGTCTCTGTGTCTCAGAGTCTCAGTGTCTCTGTGTCTCAGTGTCTCAGTGTCTCTGTGTCTCAGTGTCTCTGTGTCTCAGTGTCTCAGTGTCTCTGTGTCTCTGTGTCTCAGTGTCTCTGTGTCTCAGAGTCTCAGTGTCTCAGTGTCTCAGTGTCTCTGCGTCTCAGTGTCTCAGTGTCTCTGTGTCACAGTGTCTCTGTGTCTCAGTGTCTCAGTGTCTCAGTGTCTCTGTGTCTCAGTGTCTCTGTGTCTCAGTGTCTCAGTGTCTCTGTGTCTCAGAGTCTCAGTGTCTCAGTGTCTCTGTGTCACAGTGTCTCAGTGTCTCTGTGTCTCAGTGTCTCTGTGTCTCAGTGTCTCAGTGTCTCTGTGTCTCAGTGTCTCTGTGTCTCAGAGTCTCAGTGTCTCAGTGTCTCAGTGTCTCAGTGTCTCTGTGCCTCTGTGTCTCAGTGTCTCAGTGTCTCTGTGTCTCAGTGTCTCAGTGTCTCTGTTTCTCTGTGTCTCAGAGTCTCAGTGTCTCTGTGTCTCAGTGTCTCAGTGTCTCTGTGTCTCAGTGTCTCAGTGTCTCTGTGTCTCAGTGTCTCAGTGTCTCAGTGTCTCTGAGTCTCAGTGTCTCTGTGTCTCAGTGTCTCAGTGTCTCTGAGTCTCAGTGTGTCTGTGTCTCAGTGTCTCAGTGTCTTTGTGTCTCAGTGTCTCAGTGTCTCAGTGTCTCTGAGTCTCAGTGTCTCAGTGTCTCTGAGTCTCAGTATCTCTGTGTCTCAGTGTCTCAGTGTCTCTGTGTCTCTGTGTTTCAGAGTCTCAGTGTCTCTGTGTCTCAGTGTCTCAGTGTCTCTCTGTCTCAGTGTCTCTGTGTCTCAGTGTCTGAGTGTCTCAGTGTCTCAGTGTCTCTGTGTCTCAGAGTCTCAGTGTCTCTGTGTCTCAGTGTCTCAGTGTCTCTGTGTCTCAGTGTCTCTGTGTCTCAGTGTCTCAGTGTCTCTGTGTCTCTGTGTCTCAGTGTCTCTGTGTCTCTGTGTCTCAGTGTCTCTGTGTCTCAGTGTCTCAGTGTCTCTGTGTCTCAGAAACTCAGTGTCTCAGTGGCTCTGTGTCTCAGTGTCTCTGTGTCTCAGAAACTCAGTGTCTCTGTGTCTCTGTGTCTCAGTGTCTCTGTGTCTCTGTGTCTCAGTGTCTCTGTGTCTCAGTGTCTGAGTGTCTCAGTGTCTCAGTGTCTCAGTGTCTCTGTGTCTCAGTGTATCAGTGTCTCTGTGTCTCAGTGTCTCTGTGTCTCAGAGTCTCAGTGTCTCTGTGTCTCAGTGTCTCTGTGTCTCAGTGTCTCAGTGTCTCAGAGACTCAGTGTCTCTGTGTCTCAGTGTCTCAGTGTCTCTGTGTCTCAGAGTCTCAGTGTCTCTGTGTCTCAGTGTCTCAGTGTCTCTGTGTCTCAGTGTCTCTGTGTCTCAGTGTCTGATTGTCTCAGTGTCTCAGTGTCTCAGTGTCTCTGTGTCTCAGAGTCTCAGTGTCTCAGTGTCTCTGTGTCTCAGTGTCTCTGTGTCTCAGAGTCTCAGTGTCTCAGTGTCTCTGTGTCTCAGTGTCTCTGTGTCTCAGTGTCTCAGTGTCTCTGTGTCTCAGAGTCTCAGTGTCTCAGTGTCTCTGTGTCTCAGTGTCTGATTGTCTCAGTGTCTCAGTGTATCAGTGTCTCAGTGTCTCTTGTCTCAGTGACTCTGTGTCTCAGAGTCTCAGTGTCTCAGTGTCTCTGTGTCTCAGTGTCTCAGTGTCTCTGTGTCTCAGTGTCTCTGTGTCTCAGTGTCTCAGTGTCTCTGTGTCTCAGAGTCTCATTGTCTCTGTGTCACAGTGTCTCAGTGTCTCTGTGTCTCAGTGTCTCTGTGTCTCAGTGTCTCAGTGTCTCTGTTTCTCAGAGTCTCAGTGTCTCAGTGTCTCAGTGTCTCTGTGCCTCTGTGTTTCAGTGTCTCAGTGTCTCTGTGCCTCTGTGTCTCAGTGTCTCAGTGTCTCAGTGTCTCAGTGTCTCTGTTTCTCTGTGTCTCAGAGTCTCAGTGTCTCAGTGTCTCAGTGTCTCTGAGTCTCAGTGTCTCTATGTCTCAGTGTCTCAGTGTCTCTGTGTCTCAGAGTCTCTGTGTCTCAGTTTCTCAGTGTCTCTGTGTCTCAGTGTCTCAGTGTCTCTGTGTCTCAGTGTCTCTGTGTCTCAGTGTCTGATTGTCTCAGTGTCTCAGTGTCTCAGTGTCTCAGTGTCTCAGTGTCTCTGTGTCTCAGTGTCTCAGTGTCTCTGTGTCTCTGTGTCTCAGAGTCTCAGTGTCTCAGTGTCTCTGTGTCTCAGTGTCTCTGTGTCTCAGTGTCTCAGTGTCTCTGTGTCTCAGAGTCTCAGTGTCTCAGTGTATCTGTGTCTCAGTGTCTGATTGTCTCAGTGTCTCAGTGTCTCAGTGTATCAGTGTCTCAGTGTCTCTGTGTCTCAGTGTCTCTGTGTCTCAGAGTCTCAGTGTCTCAGTGTCTCAGTGTCTCTGAGTCTCAGTGTCTCTGTGTCTCAGTGTCTCAGTGTCTCTGAGTCTCAGTGTGTCTGTGTCTCAGTGTCTCAGTGTCTTTGTGTCTCAGTGTCTCAGTGTCTCAGTGTCTCTGTGTCTCAGTGTCTCAGTGTCTCTGAGTCTCAGTGTCTCTGTGTCTCAGTGTCTCTGTGTCTCAGTGTCTCAGTGTCTCTGTGTCTCTGTGTTTCAGAGTCTCAGTGTCTCTGTGTCTCAGTGTCTCAGTGTCTCTCTGTCTCAGTGTCTCTGTGTCTCAGTGTCTGAGTGTCTCAGTGTCTCAGTGTCTCAGTGTCTCTGTGTCTCAGAGTCTCAGTGTCTCAGTGTCTCTGTGTCTCAGTGTCTCAGTGTCTCTGTGTCTCTGTGTCTCTGTGTCTCTGTGTCTCAGTGTCTCTGTGTTTCAGCGTCTCAGTGTCTCTGTGTCTCAGTGTCTCAGTGTCTCTGTGTCTCAGAAACTCAGTGTCTCAGTGTCTCTGTGTCTCAGTGTCTCTGTGTCTCAGTGTCTCAGTGTCTCTGTGTCTCAGTGTCTCAGTGTCTCTGTGTCTCAGAAACTCAGTGTCTCTGTGTCTCAGTGTCTCAGTGTCTCTGTGTCTCTGTGTCTCAGTGTCTCTGTGTCTCAGTGTCTGAGTGTCTCAGTGTCTCAGTGTCTCTGTGTCTCAGAAGCTCAGTGTCTCTGTGTCTCTGTGTCTCAGTGTCTCTGTGTCTCAGTGTCTCAGTGTCTCTGTGTCTCAGAAACTCAGTGTCTCTGTGTCTCAGTGTCTCAGTGTCTCTGAGTCTC
The DNA here is from genome assembly GCF_965287045.1 of Carcharhinus amblyrhynchos. Taxonomy (NCBI): domain Eukaryota; kingdom Metazoa; phylum Chordata; class Chondrichthyes; order Carcharhiniformes; family Carcharhinidae; genus Carcharhinus; species Carcharhinus amblyrhynchos. The sequence goes on from NW_027650112.1 coordinate 92,703, forward strand.
AGTGTCTCTATGTCTCAGTGTCTCAGTGTCTCTGTGTCTCAGAGTCTCTGTGTCTCAGTGTCTCAGTGTCTCTGTGTCTCAGTGTCTCTGTGTCTCAGTGTCTGATTGTCTCAGTGTCTCAGTGTCTCTGTGTCTCAGTGTCTCTGTGTCTCAGTGTCTCAGTGTCTCAGTGTCTCTGTGTCTCAGTGTCTCTGTGTCTCAGTGTCTCTGTGTCTCAGTGTCTCAGTGTCTCTGTGTCTCAGAGTCTCAGTGTCTCAGTGTATCTGTGTCTCAGTGTCTGATTGTCTCAGTGTCTCAGTGTCTCAGTGTATCAGTGTCTCAGTGTCTCTGTGTCTCAGTGTCTCTGTGTCTCAGAGTCTCAGTGTCTCAGTGTCTCAGTGTCTCTGTGTCTCAGTGTCTCAGTGTCTCTGTGTCACAGTGTCTCTGTGTCTCAGAGTCTCAGTGTCTCAGTGTCTCAGTGTCTCTGTGTCTCAGTGCCTCTGTGTCTCAGTGTCTCAGTGTCTCTGTGTCTCAGTGTCTCTGTGTCTCAGTGTCTCAGTGTCACAGTGTCTCAGTGTCTCTGTGTCTCAGAGTCTCAGTGTCTCTGTGTCTCAGTGTCTCAGTGTCTCAGTGTCTCTGTGCCTCTGTGTCTCAGTGTCTCAGTGTCTCTGTGTCTCAGTGTCTCAGTGTCTCTGTTTCTCTGTGTCTCAGAGTCTCAGTGTCTCTGTGTCTCAGTGTCTCAGTGTCTCTGTGTCTCAGTGTCTCAGTGTCTCTGTGTCTCAGTGTCTCAGTGTCTCAGTGTCTCTGAGTCTCAGTGTCTCTGTGTCTCAGTGTCTCAGTGTCTCTGAGTCTCAGTGTGTCTGTGTCTCAGTGTGTCAGTGTCTTTGTGTCTCAGTGTCTCAGTGTCTCAGTGTCTCTGAGTCTCAGTGTCTCAGTGTCTCTGAGTCTCAGTGTCTCTGTGTCTCAGTGTCTCTGTGTCTCAGTGTCTCAGTGTCTCTGTGTCTCTGTGTTTCAGAGTCTCAGTGTCTCTGTGTCTCAGTGTCTCAGTGTCTCTCTGTCTCAGTGTCTCTGTGTCTCAGTGTCTGAGTGTCTCAGTGTCTCAGTGTCTCTGTGTCTCAGAGTCTCAGTGTCTCTGTGTCTCAGTGTCTCAGTGTCTCTGTGTCTCAGTGTCTCAGTGTCTCAGTGTCTCTGTGTCTCTGTGTCTCAGTGTCTCTGTGTCTCTGTGTCTCAGTGTCTCTGTGTCTCAGTGTCTCAGTGTCTCTGTGTCTCAGAAACTCAGTGTCTCAGTGTCTCTGTGTCTCAGTGTCTCTGTGTCTCAGTGTCTCAGTGTCTCTGTGTCTCAGAGTCTCAGTGTCTCAGTGTATCTGTGTCTCAGTGTCTGATTGTCTCAGTGTCTCAGTGTCTCAGTGTATCAGTGTCTCAGTGTCTCTGTGTCTCAGTGTGTCTGTGTCTCAGAGTCTCAGTGTCTCAGTGTCTCAGTGTCTCTGAGTCTCAGTGTCTCTGTGTCTCAGTGTCTCAGTGTCTCTGAGTCTCAGTGTGTCTGTGTCTCAGTGTCTCAGTGTCTTTGTGTCTCAGTGTCTCAGTGTCTCAGTGTCTCTGTGTCTCAGTGTCTCAGTGTCTCTGAGTCTCAGTGTCTCTGTGTCTCAGTGTCTCTGTGTCTCAGTGTCTCAGTGTCTCTGAGTCTCAGTGTCTCTGTGTCTCAGTGTCTCTGTGTCTCAGTGTCTCAGTGTCTCTGTGTCTCTGTGTTTCAGAGTCTCAGTGTCTCTGTGTCTCAGTGTCTCAGTGTCTCTCTGTCTCAGTGTCTCTGTGTCTCAGTGTCTGAGTGTCTCAGTGTCTCAGTGTCTCAGTGTCTCTGTGTCTCAGAGTCTCAGTGTCTCAGTGTCTCTGTGTCTCAGTGTCTCAGTGTCTCAGTGTCTCTGTGTCTCTGTGTCTCTGTGTCTCTGTGTCTCAGTGTCTCTGTGTTTCAGCGTCTCAGTGTCTCTGTGTCTCAGTGTCTCAGTGTCTCTGTGTCTCAGAAACTCAGTGTCTCAGTGTCTCTGTGTCTCAGTGTCTCTGTGTCTCAGTGTCTCAGTGTCTCTGTGTCTCAGTGTCTCAGTGTCTCTGTGTCTCAGAAACTCAGTGTCTCTGTGTCTCAGTGTCTCAGTGTCTCTGTGTCTCTGTGTCTCAGTGTCTCTGTGTCTCAGTGTCTGAGTGTCTCAGTGTCTCAGTGTCTCTGTGTCTCAGAAGCTCAGTGTCTCTGTGTCTCTGTGTCTCAGTGTCTCTGTGTCTCAGTGTCTCAGTGTCTCTGTGTCTCAGAAACTCAGTGTCTCTGTGTCTCAGTGTCTCAGTGTCTCTGAGTCTCAGTGTCTCTATGTCTCAGTGTCTCAGTGTCTCTGTGTCTCAGAGTCTCTGTGTCTCAGTGTCTCAGTGTCTCTGTGTCTCAGTGTCTCAGTGTCTCTGTGTCTCAGTGTCTCTGTGTCTCAGTGTCTGATTGTCTCAGTGTCTCAGTGTCTCTGTGTCTCAGTGTCTCTGTGTCTCAGTGTCTCAGTGTCTCTGTGTCTCAGTGTCTCAGTGTCTCTGTGTCTCAGTGTCTCTGTGTCTCAGAGTCTCAGTGTCTCAGTGTCTCTGTGTCTCAGTGTCTCAGTGTCTCAGTGTCTCTGTGTCTCAGAGTCTCAGTGTCTCAGTGTATCTGTGTCTCAGTGTCTGATTGTCTCAGTGTCTCAGTGTCTCAGTGTATCAGTGTCTCAGTGTCTCTGTGTCTCAGTGTCTCTGTGTCTCAGAGTCTCAGTGTCTCAGTGTCTCAGTGTCTCTGTGTCTCAGTGTCTCAGTGTCTCTGTGTCACAGTGTCTCTGTGTCTCAGAGTCTCAGTGTCTCAGTGTCTCAGTGTCTCTGTGTCTCAGTGCCTCTGTGTCTCAGTGTCTCAGTGTCTCTGTGTCTCAGTGTCTCTGTGTCTCAGTGTCTCAGTGTCACAGTGTCTCAGTGTCTCTGTGTCTCAGAGTCTCAGTGTCTCTGTGTCTCAGTGTCTCAGTGTCTCAGTGTCTCTGTGCCTCTGTGTCTCAGTGTCTCAGTGTCTCTGTGTCTCAGTGTCTCAGTGTCTCTGTTTCTCTGTGTCTCAGAGTCTCAGTGTCTCTGTGTCTCAGTGTCTCAGTGTCTCTGTGTCTCAGTGTCTCAGTGTCTCAGTGTCTCAGTGTCTCAGTGTCTCTGAGTCTCAGTGTCTCTGTGTCTCAGTGTCTCAGTGTCTCTGAGTCTCAGTGTGTCTGTGTCTCAGTGTCTCAGTGTCTTTGTGTCTCAGTGTCTCAGTGTCTCAGTGTCTCTGAGTCTCAGTGTCTCAGTGTCTCTGAGTCTCAGTGTCTCTGTGTCTCAGTGTCTCTGTGTCTCAGTGTCTCAGTGTCTCTGTGTCTCTGTGTTTCAGAGTCTCAGTGTCTCTGTGTCTCAGTGTCTCAGTGTCTCTCTGTCTCAGTGTCTCTGTGTCTCAGTGTCTGAGTGTCTCAGTGTCTCAGTGTCTCTGTGTCTCAGAGTCTCAGTGTCTCTGTGTCTCAGTGTCTCAGTGTCTCTGTGTCTCAGTGTCTCAGTGTCTCAGTGTCTCTGTGTCTCTGTGTCTCAGTGTCTCTGTGTCTCTGTGTCTCAGTGTCTCTGTGTCTCAGTGTCTCAGTGTCTCTGTGTCTCAGAAACTCAGTGTCTCAGTGGCTCTGTGTCTCAGTGTCTCTGTGTCTCAGAAACTCAGTGTCTCTGTGTCTCTGTGTCTCAGTGTCTCTGTGTCTCTGTGTCTCAGTGTCTCTGTGTCTCAGTGTCTGAGTGTCTCAGTGTCTCAGTGTCTCAGTGTCTCTGTGTCTCAGTGTATCAGTGTCTCTGTGTCTCAGTGTCTCTGTGTCTCAGTGTCTCTGTGTCTCAGAGTCTCAGTGTCTCTGTGTCTCAGTGTCTCTGTGTCTCAGTGTCTCAGTGTCTCAGAGACTCAGTGTCTCTGTGTCTCAGTGTCTCAGTGTCTCTGTGTCTCAGAGTCTCAGTGTCTCTGTGTCTCAGTGTCTCAGTGTCTCTGTGTCTCAGTGTCTCTGTGTCTCAGTGTCTGATTGTCTCAGTGTCTCAGTGTCTCAGTGTCTCAGTGTCTCTGTGTCTCAGTGTCTCTGTGTCTCAGAGTCTCAGTGTCTCAGTGTCTCTGTGTCTCAGTGTCTCTGTGTCTCAGTGTCTCAGTGTCTCTGTGTCTCAGAGTCTCAGTGTCTCTGTGTCTCAGTGTCTGATTGTCTCAGTGTCTCAGTGTATCAGTGTCTCAGTGTCTCTGTGTCTCAGTGTCTCTGTGTCTCTGTGTCTCAGAGTCTCAGTGTCTCAGTGTCTCTGTGTCTCAGTGTCTCTGTGTCTCAGTGTCTCAGTGTCTCTGTGTCTCAGAGTCTCAGTGTCTCAGTGTATCTGTGTCTCAGTGTCTGATTGTCTCAGTGTCTCAGTGTCTCAGTGTCTCTGTGTCTCAGTGTCTCTGTGTCTCTGTGTCTCAGTGTCTCTGTGTTTCAGTGTCTCAGTGTCTCTGTGTCTCAGTGTCTCAGTGTCTCTGTGTCTCAGTGTCTCTGTGTCTCTGTGTCTCTGTGTCTCAGTGTCTCAGAGTCTCAGTGTGTCTGTGTCTCAGTGTCTCTGTGTCTCAGAGTCTCAGTGTCTCAGTGCCTCAGTGACTCTGTGTCTCAGTGTCTCAGTGTCTCTGTGTCACAGTGTCTCAGTGTCTCTGTGTCTCAGTGTCTCTGTGTCTCAGTGTCTCAGTGTCTCAGTGTCTCTGTGTCTCTGTGTCTCAGTGTCTCTGTGCCTCAGTGTCTCTGTGCCTCAGTGTCTCGGTGTCTCAGTGTCTCAGTGTCTCTGTGTCTCAGAGTCTCAGTGTCTCTGTGTCTCAGTGCCTCTGTGTCTCAGTGTCTCAGTGTCTCTGTGTCTCAGTGTCTCAGTGTCTCAGTGTCTCTGTGTCTCAGTGTCTCAGTGTCTCAGTGTCTCTGTGTCTCAGTGTCTCAGTGTCTCTGTGTCTCAGTGTCTCAGTGTCTCAGTGTCTCAGTGTCTCAGTGTCTCTGTGTCTCAGTGTATCAGTGTCTCAGTGTCTCGGTGTCTCAGTGTCTCTGTGTCTCAGAGTCTCTGTGTCTCTGTGTCTCTGTGTCTCAGTGTCTCAGTGTCTCTGTGTCTCAGTGTCTCAGTGTCTGAGTGTCTCAGTGTCTGAGTGTCTCAGTGTCTCAGTGTCTCAGTGTCTCTGTGTCTCAGTGTCTCAGTGACTCAGTGTCTCAGTGTCTCTGTGTCTCAGTGTCTCAGTGTCTCTGTGTCTCAGTGTCTCAGTGTCTCAGTGTCTCTGTGTCACAGAGTCTCAGTGTCTCAGTGTCTCAGTGTCTCAGTGTCTCTGTGTCTCAGTGTCTGAGTGGCTCAGTGTATCAGTGTCTATGTGTCTCTGTGTCTCAGTGTCTCTGTGTCTCAGTGTCTCAGCGTCTCTGTGTCTCAGAGTCTCAGTGTCTCCGTGCCTCAGTGTCTCAGTGTCTCTGTGTCTCAGTGTCTCTGTGTCTCAGTGTCTCAGTGCCTCAGTGTCTCAGTGTCTCTGTGTCTCAGTGTCTCAGTGTCTCTGTGTCTCAGTGTCTCAGTGTCTCTGTATCTCACAGTCTCAGTGTCTCAGTGTCTCTGTGTCTCAGTCTCTCTGTGTCTCAGTGTCTCTGTGTCTCAGAGTCTCTGTGTCTCTGTGTCTCAGTGTCTCAGTGTCTCTGTGTCTCAGTGTCTCAGTGTCTCTGTGTCTCAGAGTCTCAGTGTCTCTGTGTCTCAGTGTCTCAGTGTCACTGTGTCTCAGTGTCTCTGTGTCTCAGTGTCTCTGTGTCTCAGTGTCTGAGTGTCTGAGTGACTCTGTGCCTCAGTGTCCCAGTGTCTCAGTGTCTCAGTGTCTCCGTGTCTCAGTGTCTCAGTGTCTCAGAGTCTCAGTGTCTCTGTGTCTCAGTGTCTAGTGTCTCTGTGTCTCAGTGTCTCCGTGTCTCAGTGTCTGAGTGTCTCAGTGTCTCAGTGTCCCAGTTTCTCAGTGTCTCTGTGTCTCAGTGTCTCTGTGTCTCAGAGTCTCAGTGTCTCAGTGTCTCAGTGTCTCTGTGTCTCAGTATCTCAGTGTCTCAGTGTCTCAGTGTCTCTGTGTCTCAGAGTCTCAGTGTCACTGTGTCTCAGTGTCTCAGTGTCTCTGTGTCTCAGTGTCTCAGTGTCTCTGTCTCTCAGTGTCTCAGTGTCTCAGTGTCTCTGTGTCTCAGTGTCTCAGTGTCTCAGTGTCACAGTGTCTCTGTGTGTCAGAGTCTCAGTGTCTCAGTGTCACAGTGTCTCTGTGTCTCAGAGTCTCTGTGTCTCAGTGTCTCAGTGTCTCAGTGTCTCTGTGTCTCAGTGACTCAGTGTCTCTGTGTCTCAGAGTCTCAGTGTCTCAGTGTCTCAGTGTCTCTGTGTCTCAGTGTCTCAGTGTCTCTGTGACTCAGTGTCTCAGTGTCTCAGTGTCTCAGAGTCACAGTGTCTCTGTGTCTCAGTGTCTCTGTGTCTCAGTGTCTCAGTGTCTCCGTGTCTCTGTGTCTCAGAGTCTCAGTGTCTCTGTGTCTCAGTGTCTCAGTGTCACTGTGTCTCAGTGTCTGTGTCTCTGTGTCTCAGTGTCTCAGTGTCTCTGTGTCTCAGTGTCTCAGTGTCTCTGTGTCTCTGTGTCTCAGTGTCTCAGAGTCTCAGTGTGTCTGTGTCTCAGTGTCTCTGTGTCTCAGAGTCTCAGTGTCTTAGTGCCTCAGTGACTCTGTGTCTCAGTGTCTCAGTGTCTCTGTGTCACAGTGTCTCAGTGTCTCTGTGTCTCAGTGTCTCTGTGTCTCAGTGTCTCAGTGTCTCTGTGTCTCAGTGTCTCAGTGTCTCAGTGTCTCTGTGTCTCAGAGTCTCAGTGTCTCTGTGTCTCAGTGTCTCAGTGTCTCTGTGCCTCAGTGTCTCGGTGTCTCAGTGTCTCAGTGTCTCTGTGTCTCAGAGTCTCAGTGTCTCAGTGTCTCTGTGTCTCAGTGTCTCAGTGTCTCTGTGTCTCAGTGTCTCAGTGTCTCAGTGTCTCAGTGTCTCTGTGTCTCAGAGTCTCAGTGTCTCTGTGTCTCAGTGTCTCAGTGTCTCTGTGCCTCAGTGTCTCAGTGTCTCAGTGTCTCAGTGTCTCTGTGTCTCAGAGTCTCAGTGTCTCTGTGTCTCAGTGTCTCTGTGTCTCAGTGTCTCAGTGTCTCTGTGTCTCAGTGTCTCAGTGTCTCAGTGTCTCTGTGTCTCAGTATCTCAGTGTCTCAGTGTCTCAGTGTCTCTGTGTCTCAGAGTCTCAGTGTCACTGTGTCTCAGTGTCTCAGTGTCTCTGTGTCTCAGTGTCTCAGTGTCTCTGTCTCTCAGTGTCTCAGTGTCTCAGTGTCTCAGTGTCTCAGTGTCTCAGTGTCACAGTGTCTCTGTGTGTCAGAGTCTCAGTGTCTCAGTGTCACAGTGTCTCTGTGTCTCAGAGTCTCTGTGTCTCAGTGTCTCAGTGTCTCTGTGTCTCAGTGTCTCAGTGTCTCTCTGTCTCAGAGTCTCAGTGTCTCAGTGTCTCAGTGTCTCTGTGTCTCAGTGTCTCAGTGTCTCTGTGACTCAGTGTCTCAGTGTCTCAGTGTCTCAGAGTCACAGTGTCTCTGTGTCTCAGTGTCTCTGTGTCTCAGTGTCTCAGTGTCTCCGTGTCTCTGTGTCTCAGAGTCTCAGTGTCTCTGTGTCTCAGTGTCTCAGTGTCACTGTGTCTCAGTGTCTCAGTGTCTCTGTGTCTCAGTGTCTCAGTGTCTCTGTGTCTCAGTGTCTCAGTGTCTCTGTGTCTCTGTGTCTCAGTGTCTCAGAGTCTCAGTGTGTCTGTGTCTCAGTGTCTCTGTGTCTCAGAGTCTCAGTATCTCAGTGCCTCAGTGACTCTGTGTCTCAGTGTCTCAGTGTCTCTGTGTCACAGTGTCTCAGTGTCTCTGTGTCTCAGTGTCTCTGTGTCTCAGTGTCTCAGTGTCTCTGTGTCTCAGTGTCTCAGTGTCTCAGTGTCTCAGTGTCTCTGTGTCTCAGAGTCTCAGTGTCTCTGTGTCTCAGTGTCTCAGTGTCTCTGTGCCTCTGTGTCTCAGTGTCTCAGTGTCTCAGTGTCTCTGTGTCTCAGAGTCTCAGTGTCTCTGTGTCTCAGTGTCTCTGTGTCTCAGTGTCTCAGTGTCTCTGTGTCTCAGTGTCTCAGTGTCTCAGTGTCTCTGAGTCTCAGTGTCTCTGTGTCTCAGTGTCTCAGTGTCTCTGAGCCTCAGTGTGTCTGTGTCTCAGTGTCTCAGTGTCTCTGTGTCTCAGTGTCTCAGTGTCTCTGAGTCTCAGTGTCTCTGTGTCTCAGTGTCTCTGTGTCTCAGTCTCTCAGTGTCTCTGTGTCTCTGCGTTTCAGAGTCTCAGTGTCTCTGTGTCTCAGTGTCTCAGTGTCTCTGTGTCTCAGTGTCTCTGTGTCTCAGTATCTGAGTGTCTCAGTGTCTCAGTGTCTCAGTGTCTCAGTGTCTCTGTGTCTCAGAGTCTCAGTGTCTCTGTGTCTCAGTGTCTCTGTGTCTCAGTGTCTCTGTGTCTCAGTGTCTCAGTGTCTCTGTGTCTCTGTGTCTCAGTGTCTCTGTGTCTCTGTGTCTCAGTGTCTCTGTGTTTCAGTGTCTCAGTGTCTCTGTGTCTCAGTGTCTCAGTGTCTCTGTGTCTCAGAAACTCAGTGTCTCAGTGTCTCTGTGTCTCAGTGTCTCAGTGTCTCTGTGTCTCAGTGTCTCTGTGTCTCAGTGTCTCAGTGTCTGAGTGTCTCTGTGTCTCAGTGTCTCAGTGTCTCTGTGTCTCTGTGTCTCAGTGTCTCTGTGTCTCAGTGTCTGAGTGTCTCAGTGTCTCAGTGTCTCTGTGTCTCAGTGTCTCTGTGTCTCAGTGTCTGAGTGTCTCAGTGTCTCAGTGTCTCTGTGTCTCAGTGTCTCAGTGTCTCAGTGTCTCAGTGTCTCGTTGTCTCAGAGTCTCAGTGTCTCTGTGTCTCAGTGTCTCAGTGTCTCTGTGTCTCAGTGTCTCAGTGCCTCAGTGTCTCAGTGTCTCCGTGTCTCAGGGTCTCAGTGTCTCTGTGTCTCAGTGTCACAGTGTCTCTGTGTCTCAGAGTCTCAGTGTGTCAGTGTCTCAGTGTCTCTGCGTCTCAGTGTCTCAGTGACTCTGTGTCTCAGAGTCTCAGTCTCTCAGTGTCTCAGTGTCTCTGTGTCTCATTGTCTCAGTGTCTCAGTGTCTCTGTGTCTCTGTGTCTCAGTGTCTCTGTGTCTCAGTGTCTCAGTGTCTCAGTGTCTCTGTGTCTCAGAGTCTCAGTGTCTCAGTGTCTCAGTGTCTCTGTGTCTCAGTGTCTCAGTGTCTCAGTGTCTCAGTGTCTCTGTGTCTCAGTGTCTCTGTGTCTCAGAGTCTCAGTGTCTCAGTGTCTCAGTGTCTCTGAGTCTCAGTGTCTCTGTGTCTCAGTGTCTCAGTGTCTCTGAGTCTCAGTGTGTCTGTGTCTCAGTGTCTCAGTGTCTTTGTGTCTCAGTGTCTCAGTGTCTCAGTGTCTCTGTGTCTCAGTGTCTCAGTGTCTCTGAGTCTCAGTGTCTCTGTGTCTCAGTGTCTCTGTGTCTCAGTGTCTCAGTGTCTCTGTGTCTCTGTGTTTAAGAGTCTCAGTGTCTCTGTGTCTCAGTGTCTCAGTGTCTCTCTGTCTCAGTGTCTCTGTGTCTCAGTGTCTGAGTGTCTCAGTGTCTCAGTGTCTCAGTGTCTCTGTGTCTCAGAGTCTCAGTGTCTCAGTGTCTCTGTGTCTCAGTGTCTCAGTGTCTCAGTGTCTCTGTGTCTCTGTGTCTCTGTGTCTCTGTGTCTCAGTGTCTCTGTGTTTCAGCGTCTCAGTGTCTCTGTGTCTCAGTGTCTCAGTGTCTCTGTGTCTCAGAAACTCAGTGTCTCAGTGTCTCTGTGTCTCAGTGTCTCTGTGTCTCAGTGTCTCAGTGTCTCTGTGTCTCAGTGTCTCAGTGTCTCTGTGTCTCAGAAACTCAGTGTCTCTGTGTCTCAGTGTCTCAGTGTCTCTGTGTCTCTGTGTCTCAGTGTCTCTGTGTCTCAGTGTCTGAGTGTCTCAGTGTCTCAGTGTCTCTGTGTCTCAGAAGCTCAGTGTCTATGTGTCTCTGTGTCTCAGTGTCTCTGTGTCTCAGTGTCTCAGTGTCTCTGTGTCTCAGAAACTCAGTGTCTCTGTGTCTCAGTGTCTCAGTGTCTCTGAGTCTCAGTGTCTCTATGTCTCAGTGTCTCAGTGTCTCTGTGTCTCAGAGTCTCTGTGTCTCAGTGTCTCTGTGTCTCAGTGTCTCAGTGTCTCTGTGTCTCAGTGTCTCTGTGTCTCAGTGTCTGATTGTCTCAGTGTCTCAGTGTCTCTGTGTCTCAGTGTCTCTGTGTCTCAGTGTCTCAGTGTCTCTGTGTCTCAGTGTCTCAGTGTCTCTGTGTCTCAGTGTCTCTGTGTCTCAGAGTCTCAGTGTCTCAGTGTCTCTGTGTCTCAGTGTCTCAGTGTCTCAGTGTCTCTGTGTCTCAGAGTCTCAGTGTCTCAGTGTATCTGTGTCTCAGTGTCTGATTGTCTCAGTGTCTCAGTGTCTCAGTGTATCAGTGTCTCAGTGTCTCTGTGTCTCAGTGTCTCTGTGTCTCAGAGTCTCAGTGTCTCAGTGTCTCAGTGTCTCTGTGTCTCAGTGTCTCAGTGTCTCTGTGTCACAGTGTCTCTGTGTCTCAGAGTCTCAGTGTCTCAGTGTCTCTGTGTCTCAGTGCCTCTGTGTCTCAGTGTCTCAGTGTCTCTGTGTCTCAGTGTCTCTGTGTCTCAGTGTCTCAGTGTCACAGTGTCTCAGTGTCTCTGTGTCTCAGAGTCTCAGTGTCTCAGTGTCTCAGTGTCTCAGTGTCTCTGTGCCTCTGTGTCTCAGTGTCTCAGTGTCTCTGTGTCTCAGTGTCTCTGTTTCTCTGTGTCTCAGAGTCTCAGTGTCTCTGTGTCTCAGTGTCTCAGTGTCTCTGTGTCTCAGTGTCTCAGTGTCTCTGTGTCTCAGTGTCTCAGTGTCTCAGTGTCTCTGAGTCTCAGTGTCTCTGTGTCTCAGTGTCTCAGTGTCTCTGAGTCTCAGTGTGTCTGTGTCTCAGTGTCTCAGTGTCATTGTGTCTCAGTGTCTCAGTGTCTCAGTGTCTCTGAGTCTCAGTGTCTCAGTGTCTCTGAGTCTCAGTGTCTCTGTGTCTCAGTGTCTCTGTGTCTCAGTGTCTCAGTGTCTCTGTGTCTCTGTGTTTCAGAGTCTCAGTGTCTCTGTGTCTCAGTGTCTCAGTGTCTCTCTGTCTCAGTGTCTCTGTGTCTCAGTGTCTGAGTGTCTCAGTGTCTCAGTGTCTCTGTGTCTCAGAGTCTCAGTGTCTCTGTGTCTCAGTGTCTCAGTGTCTCTGTGTCTCAGTGTCTCAGTGTCTCAGTGTCTCTGTGTCTCTGTGTCTCAGTGTCTCTGTGTCTCTGTGTCTCAGTGTCTCTGTGTCTCAGTGTCTCAGTGTCTCTGTGTCTCAGAAACTCAGTGTCTCAGTGGCTCTGTGTCTCAGTGTCTCTGTGTCTCAGAAACTCAGTGTCTCTGTGTCTCTGTGTCTCAGTGTCTCTGTGTCTCTGTGTCTCAGTGTCTCTGTGTCTCAGTGTCTGAGTGTCTGAGTGTCTCAGTGTCTCAGTGTCTCAGTGTCTCTGTGTCTCAGTGTATCAGGGTCTCTGTGTCTCAGTGTCTCTGTGTCTCAGTGTCTCTGTGTCTCAGAGTCTCAGTGTCTCAGAGACTCAGTGTCTCTGTGTCTCAGTGTCTCAGTGTCTCTGTGTCTCAGAGTCTCAGTGTCTCTGTGTCTCAGTGTCTCAGTGTCTCTGTGTCTCAGTGTCTCTGTGTCTCAGTGTCTGATTGTCTCAGTGTCTCAGTGTCTCAGTGTCTCAGTGTCTCTGTGTCTCAGTGTCTCTGTGTCTCAGAGTCTCAGTGTCTCAGTGTCTCTGTGTCTCAGTGTCTCTGTGTCTCAGTGTCTCAGTGTCTCTGTGTCTCAGAGTCTCAGTGTCTCAGTGTCTCTGTGTCTCAGTGTCTGATTGTCTCAGTGTCTCAGTGTATCAGTGTCTCAGTGTCTCTGTGTCTCAGTGTCTCTGTGTCTCTGTGTCTCAGAGTCTCAGTGTCTCAGTGTCTCTGTGTCTCAGTGTCTCTGTGTCTCAGTGTCTCAGTGTCTCTGTGTCTCAGAGTCTCAGTGTCTCAGTGTATCTGTGTCTCAGTGTCTGATTGTCTCAGTGTCTCAGTGTCTCAGTGTATCAGTGTCTCAGTGTCTCTGTGTCTCAGTGTCTCTGTGTCTCTGTGTCTCAGTGTCTCTGTGTTTCAGTGTCTCAGTGTCTCTGTGTCTCAGTGTCTCAGTGTCTCTGTGTCTCAGTGTCTCAGTGTCTCTGTGTCTCTGTGTCTCAGTGTCTCAGAGTCTCAGTGTGTCTGTGTCTCAGTGTCTCTGTGTCTCAGAGTCTCAGTGTCTCAGTGCCTCAGTGACTCTGTGTCTCAGTGTCTCAGTGTCTCTGTGTCACAGTGTCTCAGTGTCTCTGTGTCTCAGTGTCTCAGTGTCTCAGTGTCTCAGTGTCTCTGTGTCTCAGAGTCTCAGTGTCTCTGTGTCTCAGTGTCTCAGTGTCTCTGTGCCTCAGTGTCTCGGTGTCTCAGTGTCTCAGTGTCTCTGTGTCTCAGAGTCTCAGTGTCTCTGTGTCTCAGTGTCTCTGTGTCTCAGTGTCTCAGTGTCTCTGTGTCTCAGTGTCTCAGTGTCTCTGTGTCTCAGTGTCTCAGTGTCTCAGTGTCTCTGTGTCTCAGTGTCTCAGTGTCTCTGTGTCTCAGTGTCTCAGTGTCTCAGTGTCTCAGTGTCTCAGTGTCTCTGTGTCTCAGTGTATCAGTGTCTCAGTGTCTCTGTGTCTCAGTGTCTCTGTGTCTCAGAGTCTCTGTGTCTCTGTGTCTCAGTGTCTCAGTGTCTCTGTGTCTCAGTGTCTCAGTGTCTGAGTGTCTCAGTGTCTGAGTGTCTCAGTGTCTCAGTGTCTCAGTGTCTCTGTGTCTCAGTGTCTCAGTGACTCAGTGTCTCAGTGTCTCTGTGTCTCAGTGTCTCAGTGTCTCTGTGTCTCAGTGTCTCAGTGTCTCAGTGTCTCTGTGTCACAGAGTCTCAGTGTCTCTGTGTCTCAGTGTCTCAGTGTCTCAGTGTCTCAGTGTCTCTGTGTCTCAGTGTCTGAGTGTCTCAGTGTATCAGTGTCTATGTGTCTCTGTGTCTCAGTGTCTCTGTGTCTCAGTGTCTCAGCGTCTCTGTGTCTCAGAGTCTCAGTGTCTCCGTGCCTCAGTGTCTCAGTGTCTCTGTGTCTCAGTGTCTCTGTGTCTCAGTGTCTCAGTGCCTCAGTGTCTCAGTGTCTCAGTGTCTCAGTGTCTCTGTGTCTCAGTGTCTCAGTGTCTCTGTATCTCACAGTCTCAGTGTCTCAGTGTCTCTGTGTCTCAGTCTCTCTGTGTCTCAGTGTCTCTGTGTCTCAGAGTCTCTGTGTCTCTGTGTCTCAGTGTCTCAGTGTCTCTGTGTCTCAGTGTCTCAGTGTCTCTGTGTCTCAGAGTCTCAGTGTCTCTGTGTCTCAGTGTCTCAGTGTCACTGTGTCTCAGTGTCTCTGTGTCTCAGTGTCTCTGTGTCTCAGTGTCTGAGTGTCTGAGTGACTCTGTGCCTCAGTGTCCCAGTGTCTCAGTGTCTCAGTGTCTCCGTGTCTCAGTGTCTCAGTGTCTCAGAGTCTCAGTGTCTCTGTGTCTCAGTGTCTCAGTGTCTCTGTGTCTCAGTGTCTCCGTGTCTCAGTGTCTGAGTGTCTCAGTGTCTCAGTGTCCCAGTTTCTCAGTGTCTCTGTGTCTCAGTGTCTCTGTGTCTCAGAGTCTCAGTGTCTCAGTGTCTCAGTGTCTCTGTGTCTCAGTATCTCAGTGTCTCAGTGTCTCAGTGTCTCTGTGTCTCAGAGTCTCAGTGTCACTGTGTCTCAGTGTCTCAGTGTCTCTGTGTCTCAGTGTCTCAGTGTCTCTGTCTCTCAGTGTCTCAGTGTCTCAGTGTCTCTGTGTCTCAGTGTCTCAGTGTCTCAGTGTCACAGTGTCTCTGTGTGTCAGAGTCTCAGTGTCTCAGTGTCACAGTGTCTCTGTGTCTCAGAGTCTCTGTTTCTCAGTGTCTCAGTGTCTCAGTGTCTCTGTGTCTCAGTGACTCAGTGTCTCAGTGTCTCTGTGTCTCAGAGTCTCAGTGTCTCAGTGTCTCAGTGTCTCTGTGTCTCAGTGTCTCAGTGTCTCTGTGACTCAGTGTCTCAGTCTCTCTGTGTCTCAGAGTCTCTGTGTCTCTGTGTCTCAGTGTCTCAGTGTCTCTGTGTCTCAGTGTCTCAGTGTCTCTGTGTCTCAGAGTCTCAGTGTCTCTGTGTCTCAGTGTCTCAGTGTCACTGTGTCTCAGTGTCTCTGTGTCTCAGTGTCTCAGTGTCACTGTGTCTCAGTGTCTCTGTGTCTCAGTGTCTCTGTGTCTCAGTGTCTGAGTGTCTGAGTGACTCTGTGCCTCAGTGTCCCAGTGTCTCAGTGTCTCAGTGTCTCCGTGTCTCAGTGTCTCAGTGTCTCAGAGTCTCAGTGTCTCTGTGTCTCAGTGTCTCAGTGTCTCTGTGTCTCAGTGTCTCCGTGTCTCAGTGTCTGAGTGTCTCAGTGTCTCAGTGTCCCAGTTTCTCAGTGTCTCTGTGTCTCAGTGTCTCTGTGTCTCAGAGTCTCAGTGTCTCAGTGTCTCAGTGTCTCTGTGTCTCAGTATCTCAGTGTCTCAGTGTCTCAGTGTCTCTGTGTCTCAGAGTCTCAGTGTCACTGTGTCTCAGTGTCTCAGTGTCTCTGTGTCTCAGTGTCTCAGTGTCTCTGTCTCTCAGTGTCTCAGTGTCTCAGTGTCTCTGTGTCTCAGTGTCTCAGTGTCTCAGTGTCACAGTGTCTCTGTGTGTCAGAGTCTCAGTGTCTCAGTGTCACAGTGTCTCTGTGTCTCAGAGTCTCTGTTTCTCAGTGTCTCAGTGTCTCAGTGTCTCTGTGTCTCAGTGACTCAGTGTCTCAGTGTCTCTGTGTCTCAGAGTCTCAGTGTCTCAGTGTCTCAGTGTCTCTGTGTCTCAGTGTCTCAGTGTCTCTGTGACTCAGTGTCTCAGTGTCTCAGTGTCTCAGAGTCACAGTGTCTCTGTGTCTCAGTGTCTCTGTGTCTCAGTGTCTCAGTGTCTCCGTGTCTCTGTGTCTCAGAGTCTCAGTGTCTCTGTGTCTCAGTGTCTCAGTGTCACTGTGTCTCAGTGTCTGTGTCTCTGTGTCTCAGTGTCTCAGTGTCTCTGTGTCTCAGTGTCTCAGTGTCTCTGTGTCTCTGTGTCTCAGTGTCTCAGAGTCTCAGTGTGTCTGTGTCTCAGTGTCTCTGTGTCTCAGAGTCTCAGTGTCTTAGTGCCTCAGTGACTCTGTGTCTCAGTGTCTCAGTGTCTCTGTGTCACAGTGTCTCAGTGTCTCTGTGTCTCAGTGTCTCTGTGTCTCAGTGTCTCAGTGTCTCTGTGTCTCAGTGTCTCAGTGTCTCAGTGTCTCTGTGTCTCAGAGTCTCAGTGTCTCAGTGTCTCAGTGTCTCTGTGCCTCAGTGTCTCGGTGTCTCAGTGTCTCAGTGTCTCTGTGTCTCAGAGTCTCAGTGTCTCTGTGTCTCAGTGTCTCTGTGTCTCAGTGTCTCAGTGTCTCTGTGTCTCAGTGTCTCAGTGTCTCAGTGTCTCACTGTCTCTGTGTCTCAGAGTCTCAGTGTCTCTGTGTCTCAGTGTCTCAGTGTCTCTGTGCCTCAGTGTCTCAGTGTCTCAGTGTCTCAGTGTCTCTGTGTCTCAGAGTCTCAGTGTCTCTGTGTCTCAGTGTCTCTGTGTCTCAGTGTCTCAGTGTCTCAGTGTCTCAGTGTCTCTGTGTCTCAGTATCTCAGTGTCTCAGTGTCTCAGTGTCTCTGTGTCTCAGAGTCTCAGTGTCACTGTGTCTCAGTGTCTCAGTGTCTCTGTGTCTCAGTGTCTCAGTGTCTCTGTCTCTCAGTGTCTCAGTGTCTCAGTGTCTCAGTGTCACAGTGTCTCTGTGTGTCAGAGTCTCAGTGTCTCAGTGTCACAGTGTCTCTGTGTCTCAGAGTCTCTGTGTCTCAGTGTCTCAGTGTCTCTGTGTCTCAGTGTCTCAGTGTCTCTCTGTCTCAGAGTCTCAGTGTCTCAGTGTCTCAGTGTCTCTGTGTCTCAGTGTCTCAGTGTCTCTGTGACTCAGTGTCTCAGTGTCTCAGTGTCTCAGAGTCACAGTGTCTCTGTGTCTCAGTGTCTCTGTGTCTCAGTGTCTCAGTGTCTCCGTGTCTCTGTGTCTCAGAGTCTCAGTGTCTCTGTGTCTCAGTGTCTCAGTGTCACTGTGTCTCAGTGTCTCAGTGTCTCTGTGTCTCAGTGTCTCAGTGTCTCTGTGTCTCAGTGTCTCAGTGTCTCTGTGTCTCTGTGTCTCAGTGTCTCAGAGTCTCAGTGTGTCTGTGTCTCAGTGTCTCTGTGTCTCAGAGTCTCAGTGTCTCAGTGCCTCAGTGACTCTGTGTCTCAGTGTCTCAGTGTCTCTGTGTCACAGTGTCTCAGTGTCTCTGTGTCTCAGTGTCTATGTGTCTCAGTGTCTCAGTGTCTCTGTGTCTCAGTGTCTCAGTGTCTCAGTGTCTCAGTGTCTCTGTGTCTCAGAGTCTCAGTGTCTCAGAGTCTCAGTGTCTCAGTGTCTCTGTGTCTCAGTGTCTCAGTGTCTCTGTGACTCAGTGTCTCAGTGTCTCAGTGTCTCAGAGTCACAGTGTCTCTGTGTCTCAGTGTCTCTGTGTCTCAGTGTCTCAGTGTCTCCGTGTCTCTGTGTCTCAGAGTCTCAGTGTCTCTGTGTCTCAGTGTCTCAGTGTCACTGTGTCTCAGTGTCTGTGTCTCTGTGTCTCAGTGTCTCAGTGTCTCTGTGTCTCAGTGTCTCAGTGTCTCTGTGTCTCTGTGTCTCAGTGTCTCAGAGTCTCAGTGTGTCTGTGTCTCAGTGTCTCTGTGTCTCAGAGTCTCAGTGTCTTAGTGCCTCAGTGACTCTGTGTCTCAGTGTCTCAGTGTCTCTGTGTCACAGTGTCTCAGTGTCTCTGTGTCTCAGTGTCTCTGTGTCTCAGTGTCTCAGTGTCTCTGTGTCTCAGTGTCTCAGTGTCTCAGTGTCTCTGTGTCTCAGAGTCTCAGTGTCTCAGTGTCTCAGTGTCTCTGTGCCTCAGTGTCTCGGTGTCTCAGTGTCTCAGTGTCTCTGTGTCTCAGAGTCTCAGTGTCTCTGTGTCTCAGTGTCTCTGTGTCTCAGTGTCTCAGTGTCTCAGTGTCTCAGTGTCTCAGTGTCTCTGTGTCTCAGAGTCTCAGTGTCTCTGTGTCTCAGTGTCTCAGTGTCTCTGTGCCTCAGTGTCTCAGTGTCTCAGTGTCTCAGTGTCTCTGTGTCTCAGAGTCTCAGTGTCTCTGTGTCTCAGTGTCTCTGTGTCTCAGTGTCTCAGTGTCTCAGTGTCTCAGTGTCTCAGTGTCTCAGTGTCTCTGTGTCTCAGTATCTCAGTGTCTCAGTGTCTCAGTGTCTCTGTGTCTCAGAGTCTCAGTGTCACTGTGTCTCAGTGTCTCAGTGTCTCTGTGTCTCAGTGTCTCAGTGTCTCTGTCTCTCAGTGTCTCAGTGTCTCAGTGTCTCAGTGTCTCAGTGTCACAGTGTCTCTGTGTGTCAGAGTCTCAGTGTCTCAGTGTCACAGTGTCTCTGTGTCTCAGAGTCTCTGTGTCTCAGTGTCTCAGTGTCTCTGTGTCTCAGTGTCTCAGTGTCTCTCTGTCTCAGAGTCTCAGTGTCTCAGTGTCTCAGTGTCTCTGTGTCTCAGTGTCTCAGTGTCTCTGTGACTCAGTGTCTCAGTGTCTCAGTGTCTCAGAGTCACAGTGTCTCTGTGTCTCAGTGTCTCTGTGTCTCAGTGTCTCAGTGTCTCCGTGTCTCTGTGTCTCAGAGTCTCAGTGTCTCTGTGTCTCAGTGTCTCAGTGTCACTGTGTCTCAGTGTCTCAGTGTCTCTGTGTCTCAGTGTCTCAGTGTCTCTGTGTCTCAGTGTCTCAGTGTCTCTGTGTCTCTGTGTCTCAGTGTCTCAGAGTCTCAGTGTGTCTGTGTCTCAGTGTCTCTGTGTCTCAGAGTCTCAGTGTCTCAGTGCCTCAGTGACTCTGTGTCTCAGTGTCTCAGTGTCTCTGTGTCACAGTGTCTCAGTGT
The DNA here is from genome assembly GCF_965287045.1 of Carcharhinus amblyrhynchos. Taxonomy (NCBI): domain Eukaryota; kingdom Metazoa; phylum Chordata; class Chondrichthyes; order Carcharhiniformes; family Carcharhinidae; genus Carcharhinus; species Carcharhinus amblyrhynchos. The sequence continues at coordinate 110,861 of NW_027650112.1, forward strand.
CTCTGTGTCTCAGTGTCTATGTGTCTCAGTGTCTCAGTGTCTCTGTGTCTCAGAGTCTCAGTGTCTCTGTGTCTCAGTGTCTCAGTGTCACTGTGTCTCAGAGTCTCAGTGTCTCTGTGTCTCAGTGTCTCAGTGTCTCTGTGTCTCAGTGTCTCAGTGTCTCTGTGTCTCAGTGTCTCAGTGTCTCTGAGTCTCAGTGTCTCTGTGTCTCAGTGTCTCTGTGTCTCAGTGTCTCAGTGTCTCTGTGTCTCTGCGTTTCAGAGTCTCAGTGTCTCTGTGTCTCAGTGTCTCAGTGTCTCTGTGTCTCAGTGTCTCTGTGTCTCAGTATCTGAGTGTCTCAGTGTCTCAGTGTCTCTGTGTCTCAGTGTCTCAGTGTCTCAGTGTCTCTGTGTCTCAGAGTCTCAGTGTCTCTGTGTCTCAGTGTCTCAGTGTCTCTGTGTCTCAGTGTCTCTGTGTCTCAGTGTCTCAGTGTCTCTGTGTCTCTGTGTCTCAGTGTCTCTGTGTCTCTGTGTCTCAGTGTCTCTGTGTTTCAGTGTCTCAGTGTCTCTGTGTCTCAGTGTCTCAGTGTCTCTGTGTCTCAGAAACTCAGTGTCTCAGTGTCTCTGTGTCTCAGTGTCTCAGTGTCTCTGTGTCTCAGTGTCTCTGTGTCTCAGTGTCTCAGTGTCTGAGTGTCTCTGTGTCTCAGTGTCTCAGTGTCTCTGTGTCTCTGTGTCTCAGTGTCTCTGTGTCTCAGTGTCTGAGTGTCTCAGTGTCTCAGTGTCTCTGTGTCTCAGTGTCTCTGTGTCTCAGTGTCTGAGTGTCTCAGTGTCTCAGTGTCTCTGTGTCTCAGTGTCTCAGTGTCTCAGTGTCTCAGTGTCTCTGTGTCTCAGAGTCTCAGTGTCTCTGTGTCTCAGTGTCTCAGTGTCTCTGTGTCTCAGTGTCTCAGTGCCTCAGTGTCTCAGTGTCTCCGTGTCTCAGGGTCTCAGTGTCTCTGTGTCTCAGTGTCACAGTGTCTCTGTGTCTCAGAGTCTCAGTGTGTCAGTGTCTCAGTGTCTCTGCGTCTCAGTGTCTCAGTGACTCTGTGTCTCAGAGTCTCAGTGTCTCTGTGTCTCAGTGTCTCTGTGTCTCAGTGTCTCAGTGTCTCTGTGTCTCAGTGTCTCAGTGTCTCAGTGTCTCAGTGTCTCTGTGTCTCAGAGTCTCAGTGTCTCTGTGTCTCAGTGTCTCAGTGTCTCTGTGCCTCAGTGTCTCAGTGTCTCAGTGTCTCAGTGTCTCTGTGTCTCAGAGTCTCAGTGTCTCTGTGTCTCAGTGTCTCTGTGTCTCAGTGTCTCAGTGTCTCTGTGTCTCAGTGTCTCAGTGTCTCAGTGTCTCAGTGTCTCTGTGTCTCAGTATCTCAGTGTCTCAGTGTCTCAGTGTCTCTGTGTCTCAGAGTCTCAGTGTCACTGTGTCTCAGTGTCTCAGTGTCTCTGTGTCTCAGTGTCTCAGTGTCTCTGTCTCTCAGTGTCTCAGTGTCTCAGTGTCTCAGTGTCTCAGTGTCTCAGTGTCACAGTGTCTCTGTGTGTCAGAGTCTCAGTGTCTCAGTGTCACAGTGTCTCTGTGTCTCAGAGTCTCTGTGTCTCAGTGTCTCAGTGTCTCTGTGTCTCAGTGTCTCAGTGTCTCTCTGTCTCAGAGTCTCAGTGTCTCAGTGTCTCAGTGTCTCTGTGTCTCAGTGTCTCAGTGTCTCTGTGACTCAGTGTCTCAGTGTCTCAGTGTCTCAGAGTCACAGTGTCTCTGTGTCTCAGTGTCTCTGTGTCTCAGTGTCTCAGTGTCTCCGTGTCTCTGTGTCTCAGAGTCTCAGTGTCTCTGTGTCTCAGTGTCTCAGTGTCACTGTGTCTCAGTGTCTCAGTGTCTCTGTGTCTCAGTGTCTCAGTGTCTCTGTGTCTCAGTGTCTCAGTGTCTCTGTGTCTCTGTGTCTCAGTGTCTCAGAGTCTCAGTGTGTCTGTGTCTCAGTGTCTCTGTGTCTCAGAGTCTCAGTGTCTCAGTGCCTCAGTGACTCTGTGTCTCAGTGTCTCAGTGTCTCTGTGTCACAGTGTCTCAGTGTCTCTGTGTCTCAGTGTCTATGTGTCTCAGTGTCTCAGTGTCTCTGTGTCTCAGTGTCTCAGTGTCTCAGTGTCTCAGTGTCTCTGTGTCTCAGAGTCTCAGTGTCTCTGTGTCTCAGTGTCTCAGTGTCTCTGTGTCTCAGTGTCTCAGTGTCTCTGTGTCTCAGTGTCTCAGTGTCTCTGAGTCTCAGTGTCTCTGTGTCTCAGTGTCTCTGTGTCTCAGTGTCTCAGTGTCTCTGTGTCTCTGCGTTTCAGAGTCTCAGTGTCTCTGTGTCTCAGTGTCTCAGTGTCTCTGTGTCTCAGTGTCTCTGTGTCTCAGTATCTGAGTGTCTCAGTGTCTCAGTGTCTCTGTGTCTCAGTGTCTCAGTGTCTCAGTGTCTCTGTGTCTCAGAGTCTCAGTGTCTCTGTGTCTCAGTGTCTCAGTGTCTCTGTGTCTCAGTGTCTCTGTGTCTCAGTGTCTCAGTGTCTCTGTGTCTCTGTGTCTCAGTGTCTCTGTGTCTCAGTGTCTCTGTGTTTCAGTGTCTCAGTGTCTCTGTGTCTCAGTGTCTCAGTGTCTCTGTGTCTCAGAAACTCAGTGTCTCAGTGTCTCTGTGTCTCAGTGTCTCAGTGTCTCTGTGTCTCAGTGTCTCTGTGTCTCAGTGTCTCAGTGTCTGAGTGTCTCTGTGTCTCAGTGTCTCAGTGTCTCTGTGTCTCTGTGTCTCACTGTCTCTGTGTCTCAGTGTCTGAGTGTCTCAGTGTCTCAGTGTCTCTGTGTCTCAGTGTCTCTGTGTCTCAGTGTCTGAGTGTCTCAGTGTCTCAGTGTCTCAGTGTCTCAGTGTCTCTGTGTCTCAGAGTCTCAGTGTCTCTGTGTCTCAGTGTCTCAGTGTCTCTGTGTCTCAGTGTCTCAGTGCCTCAGTGTCTCAGTGTCTCCGTGTCTCAGGGTCTCAGTGTCTCTGTGTCTCAGTGTCACAGTGTCTCTGTGTCTCAGAGTCTCAGTGTGTCAGTGTCTCAGTGTCTCTGCGTCTCAGTGTCTCAGTGACTCTGTGTCTCAGAGTCTCAGTCTCTCAGTGTCTCAGTGTCTCTGTGTCTCATTGTCTCAGTGTCTCAGTGTCTCTGTGTCTCTGTGTCTCAGTGTCTCTGTGTCTCAGAGTCTCAGTGTCTCAGTGTCTCAGTGTCTCAGTGTCTCTGTGTCTCAGTGTCTCAGTGTCTCAGTGTCTCTGTGTCTCTGTGTCACAGTGTCTCTGTGTCTCAGAGTCTCAGTGTCTCAGTGTCTCAGTGTCTCTGTGTCTCAGAGTCTCAGTGTCTCAGTGTCTCAGTGTCTCTGCGTCTCAGAGTCTCAGTGTCGCAGTGTCTCTGTGTCTCAGAGTCTCATTGTCTCTGTGTCTCAGTGTCACAGTGTCTCAGTGTCTCAGTGTCTCAGTGTCTCTGTGTCTCAGTGTCTCTGTGTCTCAGAGTCTCAGTGTCTCAGTGTCCCAGTGTCTCTGTGTCTCAGTGTCTCAGTGTCTCTGTGTCTCAGTGTCTCAGTGACTCAGTGTCTCTGTGTCTCAGTGTCTCTGTGTCTCAGTGTCTCAGTGTCTCTGTGTCTCAGTGTCTCAGTGTATCTGTGTCTCAGAGTCTCAGTGTCTCTGTGTCTCAGTGTCTCTGTGTCTCAGTGTCTGAGTGTCTCAGTGTCTCAGTGTCTCAGAGTCTCAGTGTCTCAGTGTCTCAGTGTCTCTGTGTCTCAGTGCCTCAGTGTCTCTGTGTCTCAGTGTCTCTGTGTCTCAGTGTCTCAGTGTCTCAGTGTCTCTGTGTCTCAGTGTCTCAGTGTCTCAGTTTCTCAGTGTCTCAGTGTCTCAGTGTCTCTGTGTCTCAGAGTCTCTGTGTCTCAGTGTCTCAGTGTCTCAGTGTCTCAGTGTCTCTGTGTCTCAGTGTCTCAGTGTCTCTGTGTCTCAGAGTCTCAGTGTCTCAGTGTCTCAGTGTCTCTGTGTCTCAGTGTCTCAGTGTCTCTGTGTCTCAGTGTCTCAGTGACTCAATGTCTCTGTGTCTCAGTGTCTCAGTGTCTCAGTGTCCCAGTGTCTCAGTGTCTCAGTGTCTCTGTGTCTCAGAGTCTCAGTGTCTCTGTGTCTCAGTGTCTGAGTGTCTCAGTGTCTGAGTGTCTCAGTGTCTCTGTGTCTCAGTGTCTCAGTGTCTCATTGTCTCAGTGTCTCAGTGTCTCAGTGTCTCAGTGTCTCAGAGTTTCAGTGTGTCTGTGTCTCAGAGTCTCTGTGTCTCAGTGTCTCAGTGTCTCAGTGTCTCTGTGTCTCAGTGTCTCAGTGTCTCTGTGTCTCAGTGTCTCTGTGTCTCTGTGTCTCAGTGTCTCAGTGTCTTTAGTGTCTCTGTGTCTCAGTGTCTCTGTGTCTCAGTGTCTCAGTGACTCAGTGTCTCTGTGTCTCAGTGTCTCTGTGTCTCAGTGTCTCAGTGTCCCAGTGTCTCTGTGTCTCAGTGTCTCAGTGTCTCTGTGTCTCAGAGTCTCAGTGTCTCTGTGTCTCAGTGTCTCTGTGTCTCAGTGTCTGAGTGTCTCTGTGTCTCAGTGTCTCAGTGTCTCTGTGTCTCAGTGTCTCAGTGTCTCAGTGTCTCTGTGTCTCAGAGTCTCAGTGTCTCAGTGTCTTTAGTGTCTCTGTGTCTCAGTGTCTGAGTGTCTCAGTGTCTCAGTGACTCAGTGTCTCTGTGTCTCAGTGTCTCTGTGTCTCAGTGTCTCAGTGTCCCAGTGTCTCTGTGTCTCAGTGTCTCAGTGTCTCTGTGTCTCAGAGTCTCAGTGTCTCTGTGTCTCAGTGTCTCTGTGTCTCAGTGTCTGAGTGTCTCAGTGTCTCAGTGTCTCTGTGTCTCAGTGTCTCAGTGTCTCTGTGTCTCAGTGTCTCAGTGTCTCATTGTCTCAGTGTCTGAGTGTCTCTGTGTCTCAGTGTCTCAGTGTCTCTGTGTCTCATTGTCTCAGTGTCTCTGTGTCTCAGTGTCTCAGTGTCTCATTGTCTCAGTGTCTCAGTGTCTCAGTGTCTCAGTGTCTCTGTGTCTCAGAGTCTCAGTGTCTCAGTGTCTCTGTGTCTCAGTGTCTCAGTGTCTCAGTGTCTCTGTGTCTCAGAGTCTCAGTGTCTCTGTGTCTCAGTGTCTCTGTGTCTCAGTGTCTGAGTGTCTCTGTGTCTCAGTGTCACAATGTCTCAGTGTCTCTGTGTCTCAGTGTCTCAGTGTCTCTGTGTCTCAGTGTCTCAGTGTGTCATTGTCTCTGTGTCTCAGTGTGTCTGTGTCTCAGTGTCTCAGTGTCTCAGTGTTTCTGTGTCTCAGTGTCTCAGTGTCTCTGTGTCTCAGTGTCTCATTGACTCAGTGTCTCTGATTCTCAGTGTCTCTGTGTCTCAGTGTCTCAGTGTCTCTGTGTCTCAGTGTCTCAGTGTCTCTGTGTCTCAGTGTCTCAGTGTCTCTGTGTCTCTGAGTCTCAGTGTCTCTGTGTCTCAGTGTCTCTGTGTCTCAGTGTCTGAGTGTCTCTGTGTCTCAGTGTCTCAGTTTCTCAGTGTCTCTGTGTCTCAGTGTCTCAGTGTCTCATTGTCTCAGTGTCTCAGTGTCTCAGTGTCTCTGTGTCTCAGTGTCTCTGTGTCTCAGTGTCTCAGTGTCTCTGTGTCTCAGTGTCTCAGTGTCTCTGTGTCTCAGAGTCTCAGTGTCTCAGTGTCTCAGTGTCTCTGTGTCTCAGTGTCTCAGTGTCTCTGTGTCCCAGTGTCTCAGTGTCTCTGTGCCTCAGTGTCTCAGTGTCTCTGTGTCTCAGTGTCTCAGTGTCTCTGTGTCTCAGTGTCTCTGTGTCTCAGAGTCTCAGTGCCTCAGTGTCTCATTGTCTCTGTGTCTCAGTGTCTCAGTGTCTCTGTGTCTCAGTGTCTCAGTGACTCAGTGTCTCTGTGTCTCAGTGTCTCTGTGTCTCAGTGTCTCAGTGTTTCTGTGTCTCAGTGTCTCAGTGTATCTGTGTCTCAGAGTCTCAGTGTCTCTGTGTCTCAGTGTCTCAGTGTCTCTGTGTCTCAGTGTCTGAGTGTCTCAGTGTCTCAGTGTCTCAGTGTCTCAGTGTCACAGTGTCTCAGTGTCTCAGTGTCTCTGTGTCTCAGTGTCTCTGTGTCTCAGTGTCTCAGAGTCACAGTGTCTCTGTGTCTCAGTGTCTCTGTATCTCAGTGCCACAGTGTCTCAGTGTCTCAGTGTCCCAGTGTCTCAGTGTCTCAGTGTCTCAGTGTCTCTGTGTCTCAGAGTCTCAGTGTCTCTGTGTCTCAGTGTCTGGGTGTCTCAGCGTCTCAGTGTCTCAGTGTCTCTGTGTCTCAGTGCCTCAGTGTCTCTGGGTCACAGTGTCTCATTGTCTCAGTGTCTCTGTGTCTCAGTGTATGAGTGTCTCAGTGTCTCAGTGTCTCAGTGTCTCTGTGTCTCAGTGCCTCAGTGTCTCTGTGTCTCAGTGTCTCATTGTCTCAGTGTCTCTGTGTCTCAGTGTCTGAGTGTCTCAGTGTCTCAGTGTCTCTGTGTCTCAGTGTCTCAGTGTCTCTGTGTCTCAGTTTCTCAGTGTCACAGTGTCTCAGTGTCTCAGTGTCTCTGTGTCTCAGTGTCTCAGTGTCTCTGTGTCTCAGTGTCTCTGTGACTCTGTGTCTCAGTGTCTCAGTGTCTCAGTGTCTCAGTGTCTCTGTTTCTCTGTGTCTCTGTGTCTCAGTGTCTCAGTGTCACAGTGTCTCAGTGTCTCTGTGTCTCTGTGTCTCAGTGTCTCAGTGTCTCAGTGTCTCTGTTTCTCTGTGTCACAGTGTCTCAGTGTCTCAGTGTCTCTGTGTCTCAGTGTCTCAGTGTCTCTGTGTCTCAGTGTCTCTGTGACTCAGTGTCTCAGTGTCTCAGTGTCTCTGTGTCTCTGTGTCTCAGTGTCACAGTGTCTCAGTGTCTCTGTGTCTCAGAGTCTCAGTGTCTCAGTGTCTCTGTGTCTCAGAGTCTCATTGTCTCTGTGTCTCAGTGTCACAGTGTCTCAGCGTCTCAGTGTCTCAGTGTCTCAGTGTCTCAGTGTCTCTGTGTCTCAGAGTCTCAGTGTCTCTGTGTCTCCGTGTCTCAGTGTCTCTGTGTCTCAGTGTCTCTGTGTCTCAGTGTCACAGTGTCTCAGTGTCTCAGTGTCTCAGTGTCTCTGTGTCTCAGTGTCTCAGTGTCTCAGTGTCTCAGTTTCTCTGTGTCTCTGTGTCTCAGAGTCTCAGTGTCTCTGTGTCTCAGTGTCTCTGTGTCTCAGTGTCTCAGTGTCTCTGTGTCTCAGTGTATCAGTGTCTCACTGTCTCTGTGTCTCAGTGTCTCTGTGTCTCAGTGTCTCAGTGTCTCAGAGTCTCAGTGTCTCAGTGTCTCTGTGTCTCAGTGTCTCTGTGTTTCTGTGCCTCAGAGTCTCAGTGTCTCAGTGTCTCAGTGTCTCTGTGTCTCACTGTATCAGTGTCTCTGCGTCTCAGTGTCTCAGTGTCACAGTGTCTCAGTGTCTCTGTGTCTCAGTGTCTCATTGTCACAGTGTCTCAGTGTCTCAGTGTCTCTGTGTCTCAGAGTCTCTGTGTCTCAGTGTCTCAGTGTCTCAGTGTCTCTGTGTCTCAGTGTCTCATTGTCACAGTGTCTCAGTGTCTCAGTGTCTCATTGCCTCTGTGTCTCAGAGTCTCTGTGTCTCAGTGTCTCTGTGTCTCAGAGTCTCAGTGTCTCAGTGTCTCTGTGTCTCAGAGTCTCATTGTCTCTGTGTCTCAGTGTCACAGTGTCTCTGTGTCTCAGTGTCTCAGTGTCTCTGTGTCTCAGTGTCTCAGTGTCTCAGTGTCTCAGTGTCTCTGTGTCTCAGTGTCTCAGTGTCTCTGTGTCTCAGTGTCTCAGTGACTCAGTGTCTCTGTGTCTCAGTGTCTCAGTGTCTCTGTGTCTCAGTGTCTCAGTGTATCTGTGTCTCAGAGTCTCAGTGTCTCTGTGTCTCAGTGTCTCTGTGTCTCAGTGTCTGAGTGTCTCAGTGTCTCAGAGTCTCCGTGTCTCAGTGTCTCAGTGTCTCTGTGTCTCAGTGCCTCAGTGTCTCTGTGTCTCAGTGTCTCAGTGTCTCAGTGTCTCTGGGTCTCAGTGTCTCAGTTTCTCAGTGTCTCAGTGTCTCAGTGTCTCTGTGTCTCAGAGTCTCAGTGTCTCAGTGTCTCTGTGTCTCAGTGTCTCTGTGTCTCAGAGTCTCAGTGTCTCAGTGTCTCAGTGTCTCAGTGTCTGAGTGTCTCAGTGTCTCAGTGTCTCTGTGTCTCAGTGTCTCTGTGTCTCAGTGTCTCAGTGTCCCAGTGTCTCTGTGTCTCAGTGTCTCAGTGTCTCTGTGTCTCAGAGTCTCAGTGTCTCTGTGTCTCAGTGTCTCTGTGTCTCAGTGTCTGAGTGTCTCAGTGTCTCAGTGTCTCGGTGTCTCAGTGTCTCAGTGTCTCTGTGTCTCAGTGTCTCAGTGTCTCATTGTCTCAGTGTCTGAGTGTCTCTGTGTCTCAGTGTCTCAGTGTCTCTGTGTCTCATTGTCTCAGTGTCTCAGTGTCTCAGTGTCTCATTGTCTCAGTGTCTCAGTGTCTCAGTGTCTCTGTGTCTCAGAGTCTCAGTGTCTCAGTGTCTCTGTGTCTCAGTGTCTCAGTGTCTCAGTGTCTCTGTGTCTCAGAGTCTCAGTGTCTCTGTGTCTCAGTGTCTCTGTGTCTCAGTGTCTGAGTGTCTCTGTGTCTCAGTGTCACAATGTCTCAGTGTCTCTGTGTCTCAGTGTCTCAGTGTCTCTGTGTCTCAGTGTCTCAGTGTGTCATTGTCTCTGTGTCTCAGTGTGTCTGTGTCTCAGTGTCTCAGTGTCTCAGTGTTTCTGTGTCTCAGTGTCTCAGTGTCTCTGTGTCTCAGTGTCTCATTGACTCAGTGTCTCTGATTCTCAGTGTCTCTGTGTCTCAGTGTCTCAGTGTCTCTGTGTCTCAGTGTCTCAGTGTCTCTGTGTCTCAGTGTCTCAGTGTCTCTGTGTCTCTGAGTCTCAGTGTCTCTGTGTCTCAGTGTCTCTGTGTCTCAGTGTCTGAGTGTCTCTGTGTCTCAGTGTCTCAGTTTCTCAGTGTCTCTGTGTCTCAGTGTCTCAGTGTCTCATTGTCTCAGTGTCTCAGTGTCTCAGTGTCTCTGTGTCTCAGTGTCTCTGTGTCTCAGTGTCTCAGTGTCTCTGTGTCTCAGTGTCTCAGTGTCTCAGTGTCTCAGTGTCTCTGTGTCTCAGTGTCTCAGTGTCTCTGTGTCCCAGTGTCTCAGTGTCTCTGTGCCTCAGTGTCTCAGTGTCTCTGTGTCTCAGTGTCTCAGTGTCTCTGTGTCTCAGTGTCTCTGTGTCTCAGAGTCTCAGTGCCTCAGTGTCTCATTGTCTCTGTGTCTCAGTGTCTCAGTGTCTCTGTGTCTCAGTGTCTCAGTGACTCAGTGTCTCTGTGTCTCAGTGTCTCTGTGTCTCAGAGTCTCAGTGTCTCAGTGTCTCAGTGTCTCAGTGTCTGAGTGTCTCAGTGTCTCAGTGTCTCTGTGTCTCAGTGTCTCTGTGTCTCAGTGTCTCAGTGTCCCAGTGTCTCTGTGTCTCAGTGTCTCAGTGTCTCTGTGTCTCAGAGTCTCAGTGTCTCTGTGTCTCAGTGTCTCTGTGTCTCAGTGTCTGAGTGTCTCAGTGTCTCAGTGTCTCGGTGTCTCAGTGTCTCAGTGTCTCTGTGTCTCAGTGTCTCAGTGTCTCATTGTCTCAGTGTCTGAGTGTCTCTGTGTCTCAGTGTCTCAGTGTCTCTGTGTCTCATTGTCTCAGTGTCTCAGTGTCTCAGTGTCTCATTGTCTCAGTGTCTCAGTGTCTCAGTGTCTCTGTGTCTCAGAGTCTCAGTGTCTCAGTGTCTCTGTGTCTCAGTGTCTCAGTGTCTCAGTGTCTCTGTGTCTCAGAGTCTCAGTGTCTCTGTGTCTCAGTGTCTCTGTGTCTCAGTGTCTGAGTGTCTCTGTGTCTCAGTGTCACAATGTCTCAGTGTCTCTGTGTCTCAGTGTCTCAGTGTCTCTGTGTCTCAGTGTCTCAGTGTGTCATTGTCTCTGTGTCTCAGTGTGTCTGTGTCTCAGTGTCTCAGTGTCTCAGTGTTTCTGTGTCTCAGTGTCTCAGTGTCTCTGTGTCTCAGTGTCTCATTGACTCAGTGTCTCTGATTCTCAGTGTCTCTGTGTCTCAGTGTCTCAGTGTCTCTGTGTCTCAGTGTCTCAGTGTCTCTGTGTCTCAGTGTCTCAGTGTCTCTGTGTCTCTGAGTCTCAGTGTCTCTGTGTCTCAGTGTCTCTGTGTCTCAGTGTCTGAGTGTCTCTGTGTCTCAGTGTCTCAGTTTCTCAGTGTCTCTGTGTCTCAGTGTCTCAGTGTCTCATTGTCTCAGTGTCTCAGTGTCTCAGTGTCTCTGTGTCTCAGTGTCTCTGTGTCTCAGTGTCTCAGTGTCTCTGTGTCTCAGTGTCTCAGTGTCTCTGTGTCTCAGAGTCTCAGTGTCTCAGTGTCTCAGTGTCTCTGTGTCTCAGTGTCTCAGTGTCTCTGTGTCCCAGTGTCTCAGTGTCTCTGTGCCTCAGTGTCTCAGTGTCTCTGTGTCTCAGTGTCTCAGTGTCTCTGTGTCTCAGTGTCTCTGTGTCTCAGAGTCTCAGTGCCTCAGTGTCTCATTGTCTCTGTGTCTCAGTGTCTCAGTGTCTCTGTGTCTCAGTGTCTCAGTGACTCAGTGTCTCTGTGTCTCAGTGTCTCTGTGTCACAGTGTCTCAGTGTTTCTGTGTCTCAGTGTCTCAGTGTATCTGTGTCTCAGAGTCTCAGTGTCTCTGTGTCTCAGTGTCTCAGTGTCTCTGTGTCTCAGTGTCTGAGTGTCTCAGTGTCTCAGTGTCTCAGTGTCTCAGTGTCACAGTGTCTCAGTGTCTCAGTGTCTCTGTGTCTCAGTGTCTCTGTGTCTCAGTGTCTCAGAGTCACAGTGTCTCTGTGTCTCAGTGTCTCTGTATCTCAGTGCCACAGTGTCTCAGTGTCTCAGTGTCCCAGTGTCTCAGTGTCTCAGTGTCTCAGTTTCTCTGTGTCTCAGAGTCTCAGTGTCTCTGTGTCTCAGTGTCTGGGTGTCTCAGCGTCTCAGTGTCTCAGTGTCTCTGTGTCTCAGTGCCTCAGTGTCTCTGGGTCACAGTGTCTCATTGTCTCAGTGTCTCTGTGTCTCAGTGTATGAGTGTCTCAGTGTCTCAGTGTCTCAGTGTCTCTGTGTCTCAGTGCCTCAGTGTCTCTGTGTCTCAGTGTCTCATTGTCTCAGTGTCTCTGTGTCTCAGTGTCTGAGTGTCTCAGTGTCTCAGTGTCTCTGTGTCTCAGTGTCTCAGTGTCTCTGTGTCTCAGTTTCTCAGTGTCACAGTGTCTCAGTGTCTCAGTGTCTCTGTGTCTCAGTGTCTCAGTGTCTCTGTGTCTCAGTGTCTCTGTGACTCTGTGTCTCAGTGTCTCAGTGTCTCTGTTTCTCTGTGTCTCTGTGTCTCAGTGTCTCAGTGTCACAGTGTCTCAGTGTCTCAGTGTCTCTGTGTCTCAGTGTCTCAGTGTCTCTGTTTCTCTGTGTCACAGTGTCTCAGTGTCTCAGTGTCTCTGTGTCTCAGTGTCTCAGTGTCTCTGTGTCTCAGTGTCTCTGTGACTCAGTGTCTCAGTGTCTCAGTGTCTCTGTGTCTCTGTGTCTCAGTGTCACAGTGTCTCAGTGTCTCTGTGTCTCAGAGTCTCAGTGTCTCAGTGTCTCTGTGTCTCAGAGTCTCATTGTCTCTGTGTCTCAGTGTCACAGTGTCTCAGCGTATCAGTGTCTCAGTGTCTCAGTGTCTCAGTGTCTCTGTGTCTCAGAGTCTCAGTGTCTCTGTGTCTCCGTGTCTCAGTGTCTCTGTGTCTCAGTGTCTCTGTGTCTCAGTGTCACAGTGTCTCAGTGTCTCAGTGTCTCAGTGTCTCTGTGTCTCAGTGTCTCAGTGTCTCAGTGTCTCAGTTTCTCTGTGTCTCTGTGTCTCAGAGTCTCAGTGTCTCTGTGTCTCAGTGTCTCTGTGTCTCAGTGTCTCAGTGTCTCTGTGTCTCAGTGTATCAGTGTCTCACTGTCTCTGTGTTTCAGTGTCTCTGTGTCTCAGTGTCTCAGTGTCTCAGAGTCTCAGTGTCTCAGTGTCTCTGTGTCTCAGTGTCTCTGTGTTTCTGTGCCTCAGAGTCTCAGTGTCTCAGTGTCTCAGTGTCTCTGTGTCTCACTGTCTCAGTGTCTCTGCGTCTCAGTGTCTCAGTGTCTCAGTGTCTCAGTGTCTCTGTGTCTCAGTGTCTCATTGTCACAGTGTCTCAGTGTCTCAGTGTCTCAGTGTCTCTGTGTCTCAGAGTCTCTGTGTCTCAGTGTCTCAGTGTCTCAGTATCTCTGTGTCTCAGTGTCTCATTGTCACAGTGTCTCAGTGTCTCAGTGTCTCATTGCCTCTGTGTCTCAGAGTCTCTGTGTCTCAGTGTCTCTGTGTCTCAGAGTCTCAGTGTCTCAGTGTCTCTGTGTCTCAGAGTCTCATTGTCTCTGTGTCTCAGTGTCACAGTGTCTCTGTGTCTCAGTGTCTCAGTGTCTCTGTGTCTCAGTGTCTCAGTGTCTCAGTGTCTCAGTGTCTCTGTGTCTCAGTGTCTCAGTGTCTCAGTGTCTCAGTGACTCAGTGTCTCTGTGTCTCAGTGTCTCAGTGTCTCAGTGTCTCAGTGTATCTGTGTCTCAGAGTCTCAGTGTCTCTGTGTCTCAGTGTCTCTGTGTCTCAGTGTCTGAGTGTCTCAGTGTCTCAGAGTCTCCGTGTCTCAGTGTCTCAGTGTCTCTGTGTCTCAGTGCCTCAGTGTCTCTGTGTCTCAGTGTCTCAGTGTCTCAGTGTCTCTGGGTCTCAGTGTCTCAGTTTCTCAGTGTCTCAGTGTCTCAGTGTCTCTGTGTCTCAGAGTCTCTGTGTCTCAGTGTCTCAGTGTCTCAGTGTCTCTGTGTCTCAGTGTCTCTGTGTCTCAGTGTCTCAGTGTCTCTGTGTCTCAGTGTCTCTGTGTCTCAGAGTCTCAGTGTCTCTGTGTCTCAGTGTCTCAGTGTCTCAGTGTCTGAGTGTCTCAGTGTCTCAGTGTCTCTGTGTCTCAGTGTCTCAGTGTCTCATTGTCTCAGTGTCTCAGTGTCTCTGTGTCTCAGTGTCTCTGTGTCTCAGTGTCTCAGTGTCTCAGTGTCTCAGAGTCTCAGTGTCTCTGTGTCTCAGAGTCTCTGTGTCTCAGTGTCTCAGTGTCTCTGTGTCTCTGTGTCTCAGTGTCTCAGTGTCTCTGTGTCTCAGTGTCTCAGTGTCTCTGTGTCTCAGATTCTCAGTGTCTCAGTGTCTTTAGTGTCTCTGTGTCTCAGTGTCTCTGTGTCTCAGTGTCTCAGTGACTCAGTGTCTCTGTGTCTCAGTGTCTCTGTGTCTCAGTGTCTCAGAGTCTCAGTGTCTCTTTGTCTCAGTGTCTCTGTGTCTCTGTGTCTCAGTGTCTCTGTGTCTCAGTGTCTCAGTGTCACAGTGTCTCAGTGTCTCAGTGTCTCAGTGTCTCTGTGTCTCTGTGTCTCAGAGTCTCAGTGTCTCTGTGTCTCAGTGTCTCAGTGTCTCTGTGTCTCAGTGTATCAGTGTCTCACTGTCTCGGTGTCTCAGTGTCTCAGTGTCTCTGTGTCTCAGTGTCTCAGTGTCTCAGAGTCTCAGTGTCTCAGAGTCTCAGTGTCTCTGTGTTTCTGTGTCTCAGAGTCTCAGTGTCTCAGTGTCTCAGTGTCTCTGTGTCTCAGTGTCTCAGTGTCTCTGCGTCTCAGTGTCTCAGTGTCTCAGTGTCTCTGTGTCTCAGAGTCTCAGTGTCTCAGTGTCACAGTGTCTCTGTGTCTCTATGTCTCTGTGTCTCAGAGTCTCAGTGTCTCTGTGTCTCAGTGTCTCTGTGTCTCAGTGTCTCAGTGTCTCTGTGTCTCAGTGTCTCATTGTCACAGTGTCTCAGTGTCTCAGTGTCTCTGTGTCTCAGAGTCTCTGTGTCTCAGTGTCTCAGTGTCTCAGTGTCTCTGTGTCTCAGTGTCTCATTGTCACAGTGTCTCAGTGTCTCAGTGTCTCATTGCCTCTGTGTCTCAGAGTCTCTGTGTCTCAGTGTCTCAGTGTCTCTGTGTCTCAGAGTCTCAGTGTCTCAGTGTCTCTGTGTCTCAGAGTCTCATTGTCTCTGTGTCTCAGTGTCACAGTGTCTCAGTGTCTCTGTGTCTCTGTGTCTCAGTGTCTCAGTGTCTCTGTGTCTCAGAGTCTCAGTGTCTCAGTGTCTCAGAGTCTCTGTGTCTCAGTGTCTCAGTGTCTCTGTGTCTCAGTGTCTCAGTGACTCAGTGTCTCAGTGTCTCTGTGTCTCAGTGTCTCAGTGTATCTGTGTCTCAGAGTCTCAGTGTCTCTGTGTCTCAGTGTCTCTGTGTCTCAGTGTCTGAGTGTCTCAGTGTCTCAGTGTCTCAGAGTCTCAGTGTATCAGTGTCTCAGTGTCTCAGTGTCTCTGTGTCTCAGTGCCTCAGTGTCTCTGTGTCTCAGTGTCTCTGTGTCTCAGTGTCTCAGTGTCTCAGTGTCACTGTGTCTCAGTGTCTCAGTTTCTCAGTGTCTCAGTGTCTCAGTGTTTCTGTGTCTCAGAGTCTCTGTGTCTCAGTGTCTCTGTGTCTCAGTGTCTCAGTGTCTCAGTGTCTCAGTGTCTCTGTGTCTCAGTGTCTCAGTGTCTCTGTGTCTCAGAGTCTCAGTGTCTCTGTGTCTCAGTGTCTCAGTGTCTCTGTGTCTCAGTGTCTCAGTGTCTCACTGTCTCAGTGTCTCAGTGACTCAGTGTCTCTGTGTCTCAGTGTCTCTGTGTCTCAGTGTCTCAGTGTCCCAGTGTCTCTGTGTCTCAGTGTCTCTGTGTCTCAGAGTCTCAGTGTCTCTGTGTCTCAGTGTCTTAGTGTCTCAGTGTCTGAGTGTCTCAGTGTCTCAGTGTCTCTGTGTCTCTGTGTCTCAGTGTCTCTGTGTCACAATGTCTCAGTGTCTCATTGTCTCTGTGTCTCAGTGTCTCTGTGTCTCAGTGTCTCAGTGACTCAGTGTCTCTGTGTCTCAGTGTCTCTGTGTCTCAGTGTCTCAGTGTCCCAGTGTCTCTGTGTCTCAGTGTCTCTGTGTCTCAGAATCTCAGTGTCTCAGTGTCTCAGTGTCTCAGTGTCTCTGTGTCTCAGTGTCTCAGTGTCTCATTGTCTCAGTGTCTCAGTGTCTCTGTGTCTCAGTGTCTCAGTGTCTCTGTGTCTCAGTGTCTCAGTGTCTCAGTGTCTCAGTGTCTCTGTGTCTCAGAGTCTCAGAGTCTCAGTGTCTCAGTGTCTCAGTGTCTCTGTGTCTCAGAGTCTCAGTGTCTCTGTGTCTCAGTGTCTCTGTGTCTCAGTGTCTGAGTGTCTCTGTGTCTCAGTGTCACAGTGTCTCAGTGTCTCTGTATCAGTGTCTCAGTGTCTCTGTGTCTCAGTGTCTCAGTGTCTCATTGTCTCTGTGTCTCATTGTGTCTGTGTCTCAGTGTCTCAGTGTCTCATTGTCACAGTGTCTCAGTGTCTCAGTGTCTCATTGCCTCTGCGTCTCAGAGTCTCTGTGTCTCAGTGTCTCAGTGTCTCTGTGTCTCAGAGTCTCAGTGTCTCAGTGTCTCTGTGTCTCAGAGTCTCATTGTCTCTGTGTCTCAGTGTCACAGTGTCTCAGTGTCTCAGTGTCTCTGTGTCTCAGTGTCTCAGTGTCTCTGTGTCTCAGAGTCTCAGTGTCTCAGTGTCTCAGTGTCTCTGTGTCTCAGTGTCTCAGTGTCTCTGTGTCTCAGTGTCTCAGTGACTCAGTGTCTCAGTGTCTCAGTGTCTCAGTGTCTCTGTGTCTCAGTGTCTCAGTGTATCTGTGTCTCAGAGTCTCAGTGTCTCTGTGTCTCAGTGTCTCTGTGTCTCAGTGTCTGAGTGTCTCAGTGTCTCAGTGTCTCAGAGTCTCAGTGTATCAGTGTCTCAGTGTCTCAGTGTCTCAGTGTCTCTGTTTCTCTGTGTCTCTGTGTCTCAGTGTCTCAGTGTCACAGTGTCTCAGTGTCTCAGTGTCTCTGTGTCTCTGTGTCTCAGTGTCTCAGTGTCTCAGTGTCTCTGTTTCTCTGTGTCACAGTGTCTCAGTGTCTCAGTGTCTCTGTGTCTCAGTGTCTCAGTGTCTCTGTGTCTCAGTGTCTCTGTGACTCAGTGTCTCAGTGTCTCAGTGTCTCTGTGTCTCTGTGTCTCAGTGTCACAGTGTCTCAGTGTCTCTGTGTCTCAGAGTCTCAGTGTCTCAGTGTCTCTGTGTCTCAGAGTCTCATTGTCTCTGTGTCTCAGTGTCACAGTGTCTCAGCGTCTCAGTGTCTCAGTGTCTCAGTGTCTCAGTGTCTCTGTGTCTCAGAGTCTCAGTGTCTCTGTGTCTCCGTGTCTCAGTGTCTCTGTGTCTCAGTGTCTCTGTGTCTCAGTGTCTCAGTGTCTCAGTGTCTCAGTGTCTCAGTGTCTCAGTGTCTCAGTTTCTCAGTTTCTCTGTGTCTCTGTGTCTCAGAGTCTCAGTGTCTCTGTGTCTCAGTGTCTCTGTGTCTCAGTGTCTCAGTGTCTCTGTGTCTCAGTGTATCAGTGTCTCACTGTCTCTGTGTCTCAGTGTCTCTGTGTCTCAGTGTCTCAGTGTCTCAGAGTCTCAGTGTCTCAGTGTCTCTGTGTCTCAGTGTCTCTGTGTTTCTGTGCCTCAGAGTCTCAGTGTCTCAGTGTCTCAGTGTCTCTGTGTCTCACTGTATCAGTGTCTCTGCGTCTCAGTGTCTCAGTGTCACAGTGTCTCAGTGTCTCTGTGTCTCAGTGTCTCATTGTCACAGTGTCTCAGTGTCTCAGTGTCTCTGTGTCTCAGAGTCTCTGTGTCTCAGTGTCTCAGTGTCTCAGTGTCTCTGTGTCTCAGTGTCTCATTGTCACAGTGTCTCAGTGTCTCAGTGTCTCATTGCCTCTGTGTCTCAGAGTCTCTGTGTCTCAGTGTCTCTGTGTCTCAGAGTCTCAGTGTCTCAGTGTCTCTGTGTCTCAGAGTCTCATTGTCTCTGTGTCTCAGTGTCACAGTGTCTCTGTGTCTCAGTGTCTCAGTGTCTCTGTGTCTCAGTGTCTCAGTGTCTCAGTGTCTCAGTGTCTCTGTGTCTCAGTGTCTCAGTGTCTCTGTGTCTCAGTGTCTCAGTGACTCAGTGTCTCTGTGTCTCAGTGTCTCAGTGTCTCTGTGTCTCAGTGTCTCAGTGTATCTGTGTCTCAGAGTCTCAGTGTCTCTGTGTCTCAGTGTCTCTGTGTCTCAGTGTCTGAGTGTCTCAGTGTCTCAGAGTCTCCGTGTCTCAGTGTCTCAGTGTCTCTGTGTCTCAGTGCCTCAGTGTCTCTGTGTCTCAGTGTCTCAGTGTCTCTGGGTCTCAGTGTCTCAGTTTCTCAGTGTCTCAGTGTCTCAGTGTCTCTGTGTCTCAGTGTCTCAGTGTCTCTGTGTCTCAGTGTCACTGTGTCTCAGAGTCTCAGTGTCTCTGTGTCTCAGTGTCTCAGTGTCTCAGTGTCTGAGTGTCTCAGTGTCTCAGTGTCTCTGTGTCTCAGTGTCTCTGTGTCTCAGTGTCTCAGTGTCCCAGTGTCTCTGTGTCTCAGTGTCTCAGTGTCTCTGTGTCTCAGAGTCTCAGTGTCTCTGTGTCTCAGTGTCTCAGTGTCTCAGTGTCTCAGTGTCTCTGTGTCTCAGTGTCTCAGTGTCTCTGTGTCTCAGTGTCTCAGTGTCTCATTGTCTCAGTGTCTGAGTGTCTCTGTGTCTCAGTGTCTCAGTGTCTCTGTGTCTCATTGTCTCAGTGTCTCTGTGTCTCAGTGTCTCAGTGTCTCATTGTCTCAGTGTCTCAGTGTCTCAGTGTCTCAGTGTCTCAGTGTCTCTGTGTCTCAGAGTCTCAGTGTCTCAGTGTCTCTGTGTCTCAGTGTCTCAGTGTCTCAGTGTCTCTGTGTCTCAGAGTCTCAGTGTCTCTGTGTCTCAGTGTCTCTGTGTCTCAGTGTCTGAGTGTCTCTGTGTCTCAGTGTCACAATGTCTCAGTGTCTCTGTGTCTCAGTGTCTCAGTGTCTCTGTGTCTCAGTGTCTCAGTGTGTCATTGTCTCTGTGTCTCAGTGTGTCTGTGTCTCAGTGTCTCAGTGTCTCAGTGTTTCTGTGTCTCAGTGTCTCAGTGTCTCTGTGTCTCAGTGTCTCATTGACTCAGTGTCTCTGATTCTCAGTGTCTCTGTGTCTCAGTGTCTCAGTGTCTCTGTGTCTCAGTGTCTCAGTGTCTCTGTGTCTCAGTGTCTCAGTGTCTCTGTGTCTCTGAGTCTCAGTGTCTCTGTGTCTCAGTGTCTCTGTGTCTCAGTGTCTGAGTGTCTCTGTGTCTCAGTGTCTCAGTTTCTCAGTGTCTCTGTGTCTCAGTGTCTCAGTGTCTCATTGTCTCAGTGTCTCAGTGTCTCAGTGTCTCTGTGTCTCAGTGTCTCTGTGTCTCAGAGTCTCAGTGCCTCAGTGTCTCATTGTCTCTGTGTCTCAGTGTCTCAGTGTCTCTGTGTCTCAGTGTCTCAGTGACTCAGTGTCTCTGTGTCTCAGTGTCTCTGTGTCTCAGTGTCTCAGTGTTTCTGTGTCTCAGTGTCTCAGTGTATCTGTGTCTCAGAGTCTCAGTGTCTCTGTGTCTCAGTGTCTCAGTGTCTCTGTGTCTCAGTGTCTGAGTGTCTCAGTGTCTCAGTGTCTCAGTGTCTCAGTGTCACAGTGTCTCAGTGTCTCAGTGTCTCTGTGTCTCAGTGTCTCTGTGTCTCAGTGTCTCAGAGTCACAGTGTCTCTGTGTCTCAGTGTCTCTGTATCTCAGTGCCACAGTGTCTCAGTGTCTCAGTGTCCCAGTGTCTCAGTGTCTCAGTGTCTCAGTTTCTCTGTGTCTCAGAGTCTCAGTGTCTCTGTGTCTCAGTGTCTGGGTGTCTCAGCGTCTCAGTGTCTCAGTGTCTCTGTGTCTCAGTGCCTCAGTGTCTCTGGGTCACAGTGTCTCATTGTCTCAGTGTCTCTGTGTCTCAGTGTATGAGTGTCTCAGTGTCTCAGTGTCTCAGTGTCTCTGTGTCTCAGTGCCTCAGTGTCTCTGTGTCTCAGTGTCTCATTGTCTCAGTGTCTCTGTGTCTCAGTGTCTGAGTGTCTCAGTGTCTCAGTGTCTCTGTGTCTCAGTGTCTCAGTGTCTCTGTGTCTCAGTTTCTCAGTGTCACAGTGTCTCAGTGTCTCAGTGTCTCTGTGTCTCAGTGTCTCAGTGTCTCTGTGTCTCAGTGTCTCTGTGACTCTGTGTCTCAGTGTCTCAGTGTCTCTGTTTCTCTGTGTCTCTGTGTCTCAGTGTCTCAGTGTCACAGTGTCTCAGTGTCTCAGTGTCTCTGTGTCTCAGTGTCTCAGTGTCTCTGTTTCTCTGTGTCACAGTGTCTCAGTGTCTCAGTGTCTCTGTGTCTCAGTGTCTCAGTGTCTCTGTGTCTCAGTGTCTCTGTGACTCAGTGTCTCAGTGTCTCAGTGTCTCTGTGTCTCTGTGTCTCAGTGTCACAGTGTCTCAGTGTCTCTGTGTCTCAGAGTCTCAGTGTCTCAGTGTCTCTGTGTCTCAGAGTCTCATTGTCTCTGTGTCTCAGTGTCACAGTGTCTCAGCGTCTCAGTGTCTCAGTGTCTCAGTGTCTCAGTGTCTCTGTGTCTCAGAGTCTCAGTGTCTCTGTGTCTCCGTGTCTCAGTGTCTCTGTGTCTCAGTGTCTCTGTGTCTCAGTGTCACAGTGTCTCAGTGTCTCAGTGTCTCAGTGTCTCAGTGTCTCAGTGTCTCAGTTTCTCTGTGTCTCTGTGTCTCAGAGTCTCAGTGTCTCTGTGTCTCAGTGTCTCTGTGTCTCAGTGTCTCAGTGTCTCTGTGTCTCAGTGTATCAGTGTCTCACTGTCTCTGTGTCTCAGTGTCTCTGTGTCTCAGTGTCTCAGTGTCTCAGAGTCTCAGTGTCTCAGTGTCTCTGTGTCTCAGTGTCTCTGTGTTTCTGTGCCTCAGAGTCTCAGTGTCTCAGTGTCTCAGTGTCTCTGTGTCTCACTGTCTCAGTGTCTCTGCGTCTCAGTGTCTCAGTGTCTCAGTGTCTCAGTGTCTCTGTGTCTCAGTGTCTCATTGTCACAGTGTCTCAGTGTCTCAGTGTCTCTGTGTCTCAGAGTCTCTGTGTCTCAGTGTCTCAGTGTCTCAGTATCTCTGTGTCTCAGTGTCTCATTGTCACAGTGTCTCAGTGTCTCAGTGTCTCATTGCCTCTGTGTCTCAGAGTCTCTGTGTCTCAGTGTCTCTGTGTCTCAGAGTCTCAGTGTCTCAGTGTCTCTGTGTCTCAGAGTCTCATTGTCTCTGTGTCTCAGTGTCACAGTGTCTCTGTGTCTCAGTGTCTCAGTGTCTCTGTGTCTCAGTGTCTCAGTGTCTCAGTGTCTCAGTGTCTCTGTGTCTCAGTGTCTCAGTGACTCAGTGTCTCTGTGTCTCAGTGTCTCAGTGTCTCAGTGTCTCAGTGTATCTGTGTCTCAGAGTCTCAGTGTCTCTGTGTCTCAGTGTCTCTCTGTCTCAGTGTCTGAGTGTCTCAGTGTCTCAGAGTCTCCGTGTCTCAGTGTCTCAGTGTCTCTGTGTCTCAGTGCCTCAGTGTCTCTGTGTCTCAGTGTCTCAGTGTCTCAGTGTCTCTGGGTCTCAGTGTCTCAGTTTCTCAGTGTCTCAGTGTCTCAGTGTCTCTGTGTCTCAGAGTCTCTGTGTCTCAGTGTCTCAGTGTCTCTGTGTCTCAGTGTCTCTGTGTCTCAGTGTCTCAGTGTCTCTGTGTCTCAGTGTCTCTGTGTCTCAGAGTCTCAGTGTCTCTGTGTCTCAGTGTCTCAGTGTCTCAGTGTCTGAGTGTCTCAGTGTCTCAGTGTCTCTGTGTCTCAGTGTCTCAGTGTCTCATTGTCTCAGTGTCTCAGTGTCTCTGTGTCTCAGTGTCTCTGTGTCTCAGTGTCTCAGTGTCTCAGTGTCTCAGAGTCTCAGTGTCTCTGTGTCTCAGAGTCTCTGTGTCTCAGTGTCTCTGTGTCTCTGTGTCTCAGTGTCTCAGTGTCTCTGTGTCTCAGTGTCTCAGTGTCTCTGTGTCTCAGATTCTCAGTGTCTCAGTGTCTTTAGTGTCTCTGTGTCTCAGTGTCTCTGTGTCTCAGTGTCTCAGTGACTCAGTGTCTCTGTGTCTCAGTGTCTCTGTGTCTCAGTGTCTCAGTGTCCCAGTGTCTCTGTGTCTCAGTGTCTCAGTGTCTCAGAGTCTCAGTGTCTCTTTGTCTCAGTGTCTCTGTGTCTCTGTGTCTCAGTGTCTCTGTGTCTCAGTGTCTCAGTGTCTCAGTGTCTCAGTGTCTCAGTGTCTCAGTGTCTCTGTGTCTCTGTGTCTCAGAGTCTCAGTGTCTCTGTGTCTCAGTGTCTCAGTGTCTCAGTGTCTCAGTGTATCAGTGTCTCACTGTCTCTGTGTCTCAGTGTCTCAGTGTCTCTGTGTCTCAGTGTCTCAGTGTCTCAGAGTCTCAGTGTCTCAGTGTCTCAGTGTCTCTGTGTTTCTGTGTCTCAGAGTCTCAGTGTCTCAGTGTCTCAGTGTCTCTGTGTCTCAGTGTCTCAGTGTCTCTGCGTCTCAGTGTCTCAGTGTCTCAGTGTCTCTGTGTCTCAGAGTCTCAGTGTCTCAGTGTCACAGTGTCTCTGTGTCTCTATGTCTCTGTGTCTCAGAGTCTCAGTGTCTCTGTGTCTCAGTGTCTCTGTGTCTCAGTGTCTCAGTGTCTCTGTGTCTCAGTGTCTCATTGTCACAGTGTCTCAGTGTCTCAGTGTCTCTGTGTCTCAGAGTCTCTGTGTCTCAGTGTCTCAGTGTCTCAGTGTCTCTGTGTCTCAGTGTCTCATTGTCACAGTGTCTCAGTGTCTCAGTGTCTCATTGCCTCTGTGTCTCAGAGTCTCTGTGTCTCAGTGTCTCAGTGTCTCTGTGTCTCAGAGTCTCAGTGTCTCAGTGTCTCTGTGTCTCAGAGTCTCATTGTCTCTGTGTCTCAGTGTCACAGTGTCTCAGTGTCTCTGTGTCTCTGTGTCTCAGTGTCTCAGTGTCTCTGTGTCTCAGAGTCTCAGTGTCTCAGTGTCTCAGAGTCTCTGTGTCTCAGTGTCTCAGTGTCTCTGTGTCTCAGTGTCTCAGTGACTCAGTGTCTCAGTGTCTCTGTGTCTCAGTGTCTCAGTGTATCTGTGTCTCAGAGTCTCAGTGTCTCTGTGTCTCAGTGTCTCTGTGTCTCAGTGTCTGAGTGTCTCAGTGTCTCAGTGTCTCAGAGTCTCAGTGTATCAGTGTCTCAGTGTCTCAGTGTCTCTGTGTCTCAGTGCCTCAGTGTCTCTGTGTCTCAGTGTCTCTGTGTCTCAGTGTCTCAGTGTCTCAGTGTCTCAGTGTCTCAGTTTCTCAGTGTCTCAGTGTCTCAGTGTTTCTGTGTCTCAGAGTCTCTGTGTCTCAGTGTCTCTGTGTCTCAGTGTCTCTGTGTCTCAGTGTCTCAGTGTCTCAGTGTCTCTGTGTCTCAGTGTCTCAGTGTCTCTGTGTCTCAGAGTCTCAGTGTCTCTGTGTCTCAGTGTCTCAGTGTCTCTGTGTCTCAGTGTCTCAGTGTCTCACTGTCTCAGTGTCTCAGTGACTCAGTGTCTCTGTGTCTCAGTGTCTCTGTGTCTCAGTGTCTCAGTGTCCCAGTGTCTCTGTGTCTCAGTGTCTCTGTGTCTCAGAGTCTCAGTGTCTCTGTGTCTCAGTGTCTTAGTGTCTCAGTGTCTGAGTGTCTCAGTGTCTCAGTGTCTCTGTGTCTCTGTGTCTCAGTGTCTCTGTGTCACAATGTCTCAGTGTCTCATTGTCTCTGTGTCTCAGTGTCTCTGTGTCTCAGTGTCTCAGTGACTCAGTGTCTCTGTGTCTCAGTGTCTCTGTGTCTCAGTGTCTCAGTGTCCCAGTGTCTCTGTGTCTCAGTGTCTCTGTGTCTCAGAATCTCAGTGTCTCAGTGTCTCAGTGTCTCAGTGTCTCTGTGTCTCAGTGTCTCAGTGTCTCATTGTCTCAGTGTCTCAGTGTCTCTGTGTCTCAGTGTCTCAGTGTCTCTGTGTCTCAGTGTCTCAGTGTCTCAGTGTCTCAGTGTCTCTGTGTCTCAGAGTCTCAGAGTCTCAGTGTCTCAGTGTCTCAGTGTCTCTGTGTCTCAGAGTCTCAGTGTCTCTGTGTCTCAGTGTCTCTGTGTCTCAGTGTCTGAGTGTCTCTGTGTCTCAGTGTCTCAGTGTCCCAGTGTCTCTGTGTCTCAGTGTCTCTGTGTCTCAGAATCTCAGTGTCTCAGTGTCTCAGTGTCTCAGTGTCTCTGTGTCTCAGTGTCTCAGTGTCTCATTGTCTCAGTGTCTCAGTGTCTCTGTGTCTCAGTGTCTCAGTGTCTCTGTGTCTCAGTGTCTCAGTGTCTCAGTGTCTCAGTGTCTCTGTGTCTCAGAGTCTCAGAGTCTCAGTGTCTCAGTGTCTCAGTGTCTCTGTGTCTCAGAGTCTCAGTGTCTCTGTGTCTCAGTGTCTCTGTGTCTCAGTGTCTGAGTGTCTCTGTGTCTCAGTGTCACAGTGTCTCAGTGTCTCTGTATCAGTGTCTCAGTGTCTCTGTGTCTCAGTGTCTCAGTGTCTCATTGTCTCTGTGTCTCATTGTGTCTGTGTCTCAGTGTCTCAGTGTCTCATTGTCACAGTGTCTCAGTGTCTCAGTGTCTCATTGCCTCTGCGTCTCAGAGTCTCTGTGTCTCAGTGTCTCAGTGTCTCTGTGTCTCAGAGTCTCAGTGTCTCAGTGTCTCTGTGTCTCAGAGTCTCATTGTCTCTGTGTCTCAGTGTCACAGTGTCTCAGTGTCTCAGTGTCTCTGTGTCTCAGTGTCTCAGTGTCTCTGTGTCTCAGAGTCTCAGTGTCTCAGTGTCTCTGTGTCTCAGTGTCTCAGTGTCTCTGTGTCTCAGTGTCTCAGTGACTCAGTGTCTCAGTGTCTCAGTGTCTCAGTGTCTCTGTGTCTCAGTGTCTCAGTGTATCTGTGTCTCAGAGTCTCAGTGTCTCTGTGTCTCAGTGTCTCTGTGTCTCAGTGTCTGAGTGTCTCAGTGTCTCAGTGTCTCAGAGTCTCAGTGTATCAGTGTCTCAGTGTCTCAGTGTCTCTGTGTCTCAGTGCCTCAGTGTCTCAGTGTCTCAGTGTCTCAGTGTCTCTGTGTCTCAGTGTCTCAGTTTCTCAGTGTCTCAGTGTCTCAGTGTTTCTGTGTCTCAGAGTCTCTGTGTCTCAGTGTCTCTGTGTCTCAGTGTCTCAGTGTCTCAGTGTCTCTGTGTCTCAGTGTCTCAGTGTCTCTGTGTCTCAGTGTCTCAGTGTCTCTGTGTCTCAGAGTCTCAGTGTCTCTGTGTCTCAGTGTCTCAGTGTCTCAGTGTCTCAGAGTCTCAGTGTATCAGTGTCTCAGTGTCTCAGTGTCTCTGTGTCTCAGTGCCTCAGTGTCTCAGTGTCTCAGTGTCTCAGTGTCTCTGTGTCTCAGTGTCTCAGTTTCTCAGTGTCTCAGTGTCTCAGTGTTTCTGTGTCTCAGAGTCTCTGTGTCTCAGTGTCTCTGTGTCTCAGTGTCTCAGAGTCTCAGTGTCTCTGTGTCTCGGTGTCTCAGTGTCTCAGTGTCTGAGTGTCTCAGTGTCTCAGTGTCTCTGTGTCTCTGTGTCTCAGTGTCTCTGTGTCACAATGTCTCAGTGTCTCATTGTCTCAGTGTCTCAGTGTCTCTGTGTCTCAGTGTCTCAGAGTCTCAGTGTCTCTGTGTCTCAGAGTCTCTGTGTCTCAGTGTCTCAGTGTCTCTGTGTCTCAGTGTCTCAGTGTCTCTGTGTCTCAGTGTCTCAGTGTCTCTGTGTCTCAGAGTCTCAGTGTCTCAGTGTCTTTAGTGTCTCTGTGTCTCAGTGTCTCTGTGTCTCAGTGTCTCAGTGACTCAGTGTCTCTGTGTCTCAGTGTCTCTGTGTCTCAGTGTCTCAGTGTCCCAGTGTCTCTGTGTCTCAGTGTCTCTGTGTCTCAGAATCTCAGTGTCTCTGTGTCTCAGTGTCTCTGTGTCTCAGTGTCTCAGTGTCTCTGTGTCTCAGTGTCTCAGTGTCTCAGTGTCTCTGTGTCTCAGTGTCTCAGTGTCTCTGTGTCTCAGTGTCTCCGTGTCTCATTGTCTCAGTGTCTCAGTGTCTCTGTGTCTCAGTGTCTCAGTGTCTCAGTGTCTCAGTGTCTCTGTGTCTCAGAGTCTCAGAGTCTCAGAGTCTCAGAGTCTCAGTGTCTCTGTGTCTCAGTGTCTCAGTGTCTCCGTGTCTCATTGTCTCAGTGTCTCAGTGTCTCAGTGTCTCTGTGTCTCAGAGTCTCAGTGTCTCAGTGTCTCAGTGTCTCTGTGTCTCAGTGTCTCAGTGTCTCTGTGTCTCAGTGTCTCAGTGACTCAGTGTCTCAGTGTCTCAGTGTCTCAGTGTCTCTGTGTCTCAGTGTCTCAGTGTATCTGTGTCTCAGAGTCTCAGTGTCTCTGTGTCTCAGTGTCTCTGTGTCTCAGTGTCTGAGTGTCTCAGTGTCTCAGTGTCTCAGAGTCTCAGTGTATCAGTGTCTCAGTGTCTCAGTGTCTCTGTGTCTCAGTGCCTCAGTGTCTCAGTGTCTCAGTGTCTCAGTGTCTCTGTGTCTCAGTGTCTCAGTTTCTCAGTGTCTCAGTGTCTCAGTGTTTCTGTGTCTCAGAGTCTCTGTGTCTCAGTGTCTCTGTGTCTCAGTGTCTCAGTGTCTCAGTGTCTCTGTGTCTCAGTGTCTCAGTGTCTCTGTGTCTCAGTGTCTCAGTGTCTCTGTGTCTCAGAGTCTCAGTGTCTCTGTGTCTCAGTGTCTCAGTGTCTCAGTGTCTCAGAGTCTCAGTGTATCAGTGTCTCAGTGTCTCAGTGTCTCTGTGTCTCAGTGCCTCAGTGTCTCAGTGTCTCAGTGTCTCAGTGTCTCTGTGTCTCAGTGTCTCAGTTTCTCAGTGTCTCAGTGTCTCAGTGTTTCTGTGTCTCAGAGTCTCTGTGTCTCAGTGTCTCTGTGTCTCAGTGTCTCAGAGTCTCAGTGTCTCTGTGTCTCGGTGTCTCAGTGTCTCAGTGTCTGAGTGTCTCAGTGTCTCAGTGTCTCTGTGTCTCTGTGTCTCAGTGTCTCTGTGTCACAATGTCTCAGTGTCTCATTGTCTCAGTGTCTCAGTGTCTCTGTGTCTCAGTGTCTCAGAGTCTCAGTGTCTCTGTGTCTCAGAGTCTCTGTGTCTCAGTGTCTCAGTGTCTCTGTGTCTCAGTGTCTCAGTGTCTCTGTGTCTCAGTGTCTCAGTGTCTCTGTGTCTCAGAGTCTCAGTGTCTCAGTGTCTTTAGTGTCTCTGTGTCTCAGTGTCTCTGTGTCTCAGTGTCTCAGTGACTCAGTGTCTCTGTGTCTCAGTGTCTCTGTGTCTCAGTGTCTCAGTGTCCCAGTGTTTCTGTGTCTCAGTGTCTCTGTGTCTCAGAATCTCAGTGTCTCTGTGTCTCAGTGTCTCTGTGTCTCAGTGTCTCAGTGTCTCTGTGTCTCAGTGTCTCAGTGTCTCAGTGTCTCTGTGTCTCAGTGTCTCAGTGTCTCTGTGTCTCAGTGTCTCCGTGTCTCATTGTCTCAGTGTCTCAGTGTCTCTGTGTCTCAGTGTCTCAGTGTCTCAGTGTCTCAGTGTCTCTGTGTCTCAGAGTCTCAGAGTCTCAGAGTCTCAGAGTCTCAGTGTCTCTGTGTCTCAGTGTCTCAGTGTCTCCGTGTCTCATTGTCTCAGTGTCTCAGTGTCTCTGTGTCTCAGTGTCTCAGTGTCTCAGTGTCTCAGTGTCTCAGTGTCTCTGTGTCTCAGAGTCTCAGAGTCTCAGTGTCTCTGTGTCTCAGTGTCTCAGTGTCTCAGTGTCTCTGTGTCTCAGATTCTCAGTGTCTCAGTGTCTGAGTGTCTCAGTGTCTCAGTGTCTCTGTGTCTCAGTGTCTCTGTGTCTCAGTGTCTCTGTGTCTCAGTGTCTCAGTGTCTCATTGTCTCAGTGTCTCCGTGTCTCCGTGTCTCAGTGTCTCTGTGTCTCAGTGTCTCAGTGTCTCAGTGTCTCAGAGTCTCAGTGTCTCTGTGTCTCAGAGTCTCTGTGTCTCAGTGTCTCAGTGTCTCTGTGTCTCTGTGTCTCAGTGTCTCAGTGTCTCTGTGTCTCAGTGTCTCAGTGTCTCTGTGTCTCAGATTCTCAGTGTCTCAGTGTCTTTAGTGTCTCTGTGTCTCAGTGTCTCTGTGTCTCAGTGTCTCAGTGACTCAGTGTCTCTGTGTCTCAGTGTCTCTGTGTCTCAGTGTCTCAGTGTCCCAGTGTCTCTGTGTCTCAGTGTCTCAGTGTCTCAGAGTCTCAGTGTCTCTGTGTCTCAGTGTCTCTGTGTCTCTGTGTCTCAGTGTCTCAGTGTCTCAGTGTCTCAGTGTCTCAGTGTCTCAGTGTCTCTGTGTCTCTGTGTCTCAGAGTCTCAGTGTCTCTGTGTCTCAGTGTCTCAGTGTCTCTGTGTCTCAGTGTATCAGTGTCTCACTGTCTCTGTGTCTCAGTGTCTCAGTGTCTCTGTGTCTCAGTGTCTCAGTGTCTCAGAGTCTCAGTGTCTCAGTGTCTCAGTGTCTCTGTGTTTCTGTGTCTCAGAGTCTCAGTGTCTCAGTGTCTCAGTGTCTCTGTGTCTCAGTGTCTCAGTGTCTCTGCGTCTCAGTGTCTCAGTGTCTCAGTGTCTCTGTGTCTCAGAGTCTCAGTGTCTCAGTGTCACAGTGTCTCTGTGTCTCTATGTCTCTGTGTCTCAGAGTCTCAGTGTCTCTGTGTCTCAGTGTCTCTGTGTCTCAGTGTCTCAGTGTCTCTGTGTCTCAGTGTCTCATTGTCACAGTGTCTCAGTGTCTCAGTGTCTCTGTGTCTCAGAGTCACTGTGTCTCAGTGTCTCAGTGTCTCAGTGTCTCTGTGTCTCAGTGTCTCATTGTCACAGTGTCTCAGTGTCTCAGTGTCTCATTGCCTCTGTGTCTCAGAGTCTCTGTGTCTCAGTGTCTCAGTGTCTCTGTGTCTCAGAGTCTCAGTGTCTCAGTGTCTCTGTGTCTCAGAGTCTCATTGTCTCTGTGTCTCAGTGTCACAGTGTCTCAGCGTCTCAGTGTCTCTGTGTCTCAGTGTCTCAGTGTCTCTGTGTCTCAGAGTCTCAGTGTCTCAGTGTCTCAGAGTCTCTGTGTCTCAGTGTCTCAGTGTCTCTGTGTCTCAGTGTCTCAGTGACTCAGTGTCTCAGTGTCTCTGTGTCTCAGTGTCTCAGTGTATCTGTGTCTCAGAGTCTCAGTGTCTCTGTGTCTCAGTGTCTCTGTGTCTCAGTGTCTGAGTGTCTCAGTGTCTCAGTGTCTCAGAGTCTCAGTGTATCAGTGTCTCAGTGTCTCAGTGTCTCTGTGTCTCAGTGCCTCAGTGTCTCAGTGTCTCAGTGTCTCAGTGTCTCAGTGTCTCTGTGTCTCAGTGTCTCAGTTTCTCAGTGTCTCAGTGTCTCAGTGTTTCTGTGTCTCAGAGTCTCTGTGTCTCAGTGTCTCTGTGTCTCAGTGTCTCTGTGTCTCAGTGTCTCAGTGTCTCTGTGTCTCAGAGTCTCAGTGTCTCTGTGTCTCAGTGTCTCAGTGTCTCTGTGTCTCAGTGTCTCAGTGTCTCACTGTCTCAGTGTCTCAGTGTATCAGTGTCTCTGTGTCTCAGTGTCTCTGTGTCTCAGTGTCTCAGTGTCCCAGTGTCTCTGTGTCTCAGTGTCTCTGTGTCTCAGAGTCTCAGTGTCTCTGTGTCTCAGTGTCTTAGTGTCTCAGTGTCTGAGTGTCTCAGTGTCTCAGTGTCTCTGTGTCTCTGTGTCTCAGTGTCTCTGTGTCACAATGTCTCAGTGTCTCATTGTCTCTGTGTCTCAGTGTCTCTGTGTCTCAGTGTCTCAGTGACTCAGTGTCTCTGTGTCTCAGTGTCTCTGTGTCTCAGTGTCTCAGTGTCCCAGTGTCTCTGTGTCTCAGTGTCTCTGTGTCTCAGAATCTCAGTGTCTCTGTGTCTCAGTGTCTCTGTGTCTCAGTGTCTCAGTGTCTCTGTGTCTCAGTGTCTCAGTGTCTCATTGTCTCAGTGTCTCAGTGTCTCTGTGTCTCAGTGTCTCAGTGTCTCTGTGTCTCAGTGTCTCCGTGTCTCAGTGTCTCAGTGTCTCAGTGTCTCAGTGTCTCTGTGTCTCAGAGTCTCAGAGTCTCAGTGTCTCAGTGTCTCAGTGTCTCAGTGTCTCTGTGTCTCAGAGTCTCAGTGTCTCTGTGTCTCAGTGTCTCTGTGTCTCAGTGTCTGAGTGTCTCTGTGTCTCAGTGTCACAGTGTCTCAGTGTCTCTGTATCAGTGTCTCAGTGTCTCTGTGTCTCAGTGTCTCAGTGTCTCATTGTCTCTGTGTCTCATTGTGTCTGTGTCTCAGTGTCTCAGTGTCTCATTGTCACAGTGTCTCAGTGTCTCAGTGTCTCATTGCCTCTGCGTCTCAGAGTCTCTGTGTCTCAGTGTCTCAGTGTCTCTGTGTCTCAGAGTCTCAGTGTCTCAGTGTCTCTGTGTCTCAGAGTCTCATTGTCTCTGTGTCTCAGTGTCACAGTGTCTCAGTGTCTCAGTGTCTCTGTGTCTCAGTGTCTCAGTGTCTCTGTGTCTCAGAGTCTCAGTGTCTCAGTGTCTCAGTGTCTCTGTGTCTCAGTGTCTCAGTGTCTCTGTGTCTCAGTGTCTCAGTGACTCAGTGTCTCAGTGTCTCAGTGTCTCAGTGTCTCTGTGTCTCAGTGTCTCAGTGTATCTGTGTCTCAGAGTCTCAGTGTCTCTGTGTCTCAGTGTCTCTGTGTCTCAGTGTCTGAGTGTCTCAGTGTCTCAGTGTCTCAGAGTCACAGTGTATCAGTGTCTCAGTGTCTCAGTGTCTCTGTGTCTCAGTGCCTCAGTGTCTCAGTGTCTCAGTGTCTCAGTGTCTCTGTGTCTCAGTGTCTCAGTTTCTCAGTGTCTCAGTGTCTCAGTGTTTCTGTGTCTCAGAGTCTCTGTGTCTCAGTGTCTCTGTGTCTCAGTGTCTCAGTGTCTCAGTGTCTCTGTGTCTCAGTGTCTCAGTGTCTCAGTGTCTCAGTGTCTCTGTGTCTCAGAGTCTCAGTGTCTCTGTGTCTCAGTGTCTCAGTGTCTCTGTGTCTCAGTGTCTCAGTGTCTCACTGTCTCAGTGTCTCAGTGACTCAGTGTCTCTGTGTCTCAGTGTCTCT
This sequence comes from Carcharhinus amblyrhynchos, assembly GCF_965287045.1. NCBI lineage: Eukaryota > Metazoa > Chordata > Chondrichthyes > Carcharhiniformes > Carcharhinidae > Carcharhinus > Carcharhinus amblyrhynchos. The sequence goes on from NW_027650112.1 coordinate 141,002, forward strand.
GTGTCTCAGTGTCTCAGTGTCCCAGTGTCTCTGTGTCTCAGTGTCTCAGTGTCTCTGTGTCTCAGAGTCTCAGTGTCTCTGTGTCTCAGTGTCTCAGTGTCTCAGTGTCTGAGTGTCTCAGTGTCTCAGTGTCTCTGTGTCTCTGTGTCTCAGTGTCTCTGTGTCACAATGTCTCAGTGTCTCATTGTCTCAGTGTCTCAGTGTCTCTGTGTCTCAGTGTCTCAGAGTCTCAGTGTCTCTGTGTCTCAGAGTCTCTGTGTCTCAGTGTCTCAGTGTCTCTGTGTCTCAGTGTCTCAGTGTCTCTGTGTCTCAGTGTCTCAGTGTCTCTGTGTCTCAGAGTCTCAGTGTCTCAGTGTCTTTAGTGTCTCTGTGTCTCAGTGTCTCTGTGTCTCAGTGTCTCAGTGACTCAGTGTCTCTGTGTCTCAGTGTCTCTGTGTCTCAGTGTCTCAGTGTCCCAGTGTCTCTGTGTCTCAGTGTCTCTGTGTCTCAGAATCTCAGTGTCTCTGTGTCTCAGTGTCTCTGTGTCTCAGTGTCTCAGTGTCTCTGTGTCTCAGTGTCTCAGTGTCTCAGTGTCTCTGTGTCTCAGTGTCTCAGTGTCTCTGTGTCTCAGTGTCTCCGTGACTCATTGTCTCAGTGTCTCAGTGTCTCTGTGTCTCAGTGTCTCAGTGTCTCAGTGTCTCAGTGTCTCTGTGTCTCAGAGTCTCAGAGTCTCAGAGTCTCAGAGTCTCAGTGTCTCTGTGTCTCAGTGTCTCAGTGTCTCCGTGTCTCATTGTCTCAGTGTCTCAGTGTCTCAGTGTCTCAGTGTCTCTGTGTCTCAGAGTCTCAGAGTCTCAGTGTCTCTGTGTCTCAGTGTCTCAGTGTCTCAGTGTCTCTGTGTCTCAGAGTCTCAGTGTCTCTGTGTCTCAGTGTCTCTGTGTCTCAGTGTCTGAGTGTCTCTGTGTCTCAGTGTCACAGTGTCTCAGTGTCTCTGTATCAGTGTCTCAGTGTCTCTGTGTCTCAGTGTCTCAGTGTCTCATTGTCTCTGTGTCTCATTGTGTCTGTGTCTCAGTGTCTCAGTGTCTCTGTGTCTCAGTGTCTCAGTGTCTCAGTGACTCAGTGTCTCTGAGTCTCAGTGTCTCAGTGTCTCTGTGTCTCAGTGTCTCAGTGTCTCAGTGTCTCAGTGTCTCTGTGTCTCAGTGTCTCTGTGTCTCAGTGTCTCAGTGTCTCAGAGTCTCAGTGTCTCAGTGTCTCAGTGTCTCTGTGTCTCAGTGTCTCAGTGTCTCTGTTTCCCAGTGTCTCAGTGTCTCTGTGCCTCGGGTTCTCAGTGTCTCTGTGTCTCAGTGTCTCAGTGTCTCTGTGTCTCAGTGTCTCAGTGTCTCAGTGTCTCAGTGTCTCTGTGTCTCAGAGTCTCAGAGTCTCAGAGTCTCAGAGTCTCAGTGTCTCTGTGTCTCAGTGTCTCAGTGTCTCCGTGTCTCATTGTCTCAGTGTCTCAGTGTCTCAGTGTCTCAGTGTCTCAGTGTCTCTGTGTCTCAGAGTCTCAGAGTCTCAGTGTCTCTGTGTCTCTGTGTCTCAGTGTCTCAGTGTCTCAGTGTCTCTGTGTCTCAGAGTCTCAGTGTCTCTGTGTCTCAGTGTCTCTGTGTCTCAGTGTCTGAGTGTCTCTGTGTCTCAGTGTCACAGTGTCTCAGTGTCTCTGTATCAGTGTCTCAGTGTCTCTGTGTCTCAGTGTCTCAGTGTCTCATTGTCTCTGTGTCTCATTGTGTCTGTGTCTCAGTGTCTCAGTGTCTCTGTGTCTCAGTGTCTCAGTGTCTCAGTGACTCAGTGTCTCTGAGTCTCAGTGTCTCAGTGTCTCTGTGTCTCAGTGTCTCAGTGTCTCAGTGTCTCAGTGTCTCAGTGTCTCTGTGTCTCAGTGTCTCTGTGTCTCAGTGTCTCAGTGTCTCAGAGTCTCAGTGTCTCAGTGTCTCAGTGTCTCTGTGTCTCAGTGTCTCAGTGTCTCTGTTTCCCAGTGTCTCAGTGTCTCTGTGCCTCGGGTTCTCAGTGTCTCTGTGTCTCAGTGTCTCAGTGTCTCTGTGTCTCAGTGTCTCTGTGTCTCAGAGTCTCAGTGTCTCAGTGTCTCTGTGTCTCAGTGTCTCAGTGTCTCTGTGTCTCAGTGTCTCAGTGACTCAGTGTCTCTGTGTCTCAGTGTCTCTGTGTCTCAGTGTCTCAGTGTTTCTGTGTCTCAGTGTCTCAGTGTATCTGTGTCTCAGAGTCTCAGTGTCTCAGTGTCTCAGTGTCTCAGTGTCTCTGTGTCTCAATGTCTCAGTGTCTCAGTGTCTCAGTGTCTCAGTGTCTCAGTGCCTCAGTGTCTCAGAGTCTCAGTGTCTCTGTGTCTCAGTGTCTCAGAGTCTCAGTGCCACAGTGTCTCAGTGTCCCAGTGTCTCAGTGTCTCAGTGTCTCAGTGTCTCTGTGTCTCAGAGTCTCAGTGTCTCTGTGTCTCAGTGTCTCTGTGTCTCAGTGTCTGAGTGTCTCAGCGTCTCAGTGTCTCAGTGTCTCTGTGTCTCAGTGCCTCAGTGTCTCTGTGTCTCAGTGTCTCATTGTCTCAGTGTCTCTGTGTCTCAGTGTCTGAGTGTCTCTGTGTCTCAGTGTCTCAGTGTCTCTGTGTCTCAGTGTCTCAGTGTCTCTGTGTCACAGTGTCTCAGTGTCACAGTGTCTCAGGTTCTCAGTGTCTCTGTGTCTCAATGTCTCAGTGTCTCTGTGTCTCAGTGTCTCTGTGACTCTGTGTCTCAGTGTCTCAGTGTCTCAGTGTCTCTGTTTCTCTGTGTCTCAGTGTCTCAGTGTCTCTGTGTCTCTGTGTCTCAGTGTCTCTGTGTCTCAGTGTCTCTGTGTCTCAGTGTCTCAGTGTCTCTGTGTCTCAGTGCCACAGTGTCTCAGTGTCTCAGTGTCTCAGTGTCTCAGTGTCTCAGTGTCTCAGAGTAGCAGTGTCACTGTGTCTCAGTGTCTCTGTGTCTCAGTGTCTGAGTGTCTGAGTGTCTCAGTGTCTCAGTGTCTCAGTGTCTCTGTGTCTCTGTGCCTCAGTGTCTCAGTGTCTCAGTGTCTCAGTGTCTCTGTGTCTCAGTGTCTCAGTGTCTCAGTGACTCAGTGTCTCAGTGTCTCAGTGTCTCAGTGTCTCTGTGTCTCAGTGTCTCAGTGTCTCTGTGTCTCAGAGTCTCAGTGTCTCTGTGTCTCAGTGTCTCTGTGTATCAGTGTCTGAGTGTCTCTGTGTCTCAATGTCTCAGTGTCTCTGTGTCTCAGTGTCTCATTGTCTCTGTGTCTCATTGTCTCAGTGTCTCAGTGTCTCTGTGTCTCAGTGTCTCAGTGTCTCTGTGTCTCAGTGTCTCTGTGTCTCAGTGACTCAGTGTCTCTGTGTCTCAGTGTCTCTGTGTCTCAGTGTCTCTGTGTCTCAGAGTCTCAGTGTCTCAGTGTCTAAGTGTCTGAGTGTCACAGTGTCTCAGTGTCTCTGTGTCTCAGTGTCTCAGTGACTCAGTGTCTCTGTGTCTCAGTGTCTCTGTGTCTCAGTGTCTCTGTGACTCAGTGTCTCATTGTCTCAGTGTCTCAGTGTCTCAGTGTCTCAGTGTCTCAGTGTCTCTGTGTCTCAGTGTCTCAGTGTCTCTGTGTCTCAGTGTCTCAGAGTCTCTGTGTCTCAGAGTCTCAGTGTCTCAGTGTCTCAGTGTCTCTGTGTCTCAGTGTCTCAGTGACTCAGTGTCTCTGTGTCTCAGTGTCTCTGGGTCTCAGTGTCTCAGTGTCTCTGTGTCTCAGTGTCTCAGTGTCTCTGTGTCTCAGAGTCTCAGTGTCTCTCTGTCTCAGTGTCTCTGTGTCTCAGTGTCTCAGTGTCTCAGTGTCTCTGTGTCGCTGTGTCTCAGTGTCTCAGTGTCTCTGTGTCTCTGTGTCTCAGTGTCTCTGTGTCTCAGTGTCTCAGTGTTTCAGTGTCTCTGTGTCTCAGAGTCTCAGTGTCTCTGTGTCTCAGTGTCACTGTGTCTCAGTGTCACAGTGTCTCAGTGTCTCAGTGTCTCAGTGTCTCAGTGTCTCAGAGTCTCAGTGTCTCAGTTTCTCAGTGTCTCAGTGACTCACTGTCTCAGTGTCTCAGTGTCTCTGTGTCTCAGTGTCTCAGTGTCCCTGTGTCTCAGTGTCTCAGTGTCTCTGTGTCTCAGTGTCTCAGTGTCTCAGTGTCTCAGTTTCTCTGTGTCTCAGTGTCTCAGTGTCTCTGTGTCTCTGTGTCTCAGAGTCTCAGAGTCTCAGTGTCTCAGTGTCTCAGTGTCTCTGTGTCTCAGAGTCTCAGTGTCTCTGTGTCTCAGTGTGTCTGTGTCTCAGAGTCTCAGTGTCTCAGTGTCTCTGTGTCTCAGTGTCTCAGTGTCTCAGTGTCTCTGTGTCTCAGTGTCTCAGTGTCTCTGTGTCTCTGTGTCTCAGTGTCTCTGTGTCTCAGTGTCTCAGTGTCTCAGTGTCACAGTGTCTCAGTGTCTCAGTTTCTCAGTGTCTCAGTGTCTCTGTGTCTCAGTGTCTCAGTGTCTCTGTGTCTCAGGTCTCAGTGTCTCAGTGTCTCAGTGTCTCAGTGTCTCAGTGACTCACTGTCTCAGTGTCTCAGTGTCTCAGTGTCCCTGTGTCTCAGTGTCTCAGTGTCTCAGTGTCTCAGTGTCTCAGTTTCTCTGTGTCTCAGTGTCTCAGTGTCTCAGTGTCTCTGTGTCTCAGTGTCTCTGTGTCTCAGAGTCTCAGAGTCTCAGTGTCTCAGTGTTTCAGTGTCTCTGTGTCTCAGAGTCTCAGTGTCTCTGTGTCTCAGTGTCTCTGTGTCTCAGAGTCTCAGTGTCTCAGTGTCTCTGTGTCTCAGAGTCTCATTGTCTCAGTGTCTCAGTGTCTCTGTGTCTCAGTGTCTCAGTGTCTCAGTGTCTCAATGTCTCTGTGTCTCTGTGTCTCAGTGTCTCAGTGTCTCTGTGTCTCAGTGTCTCAGTGTCTCAGTGTCTCTGTGTCTCAGTGTCTCAGTGTCTCTGTGTCTCAGTGTCTCACTGTCTCTGTGTCTCAGTGTCTCAGTGTCTCAGTGTCTCTGTGTCTCAGAGTCTCAGTGTCTCTGTGTCTCAGTGTCTCAGTGTCTCTGTGTCTCAGTGTCTCTGTGTCTCAGTGTCACAGTGTCTCTGTGTCTCAGTGTCTCAGTGTCTCTGTGTCTCAGTGTCTCAGTGTCTCTGTGTCTCTGTGTCTCAGAGTCTCAGTGTCTCTGTGTCTCAGTGTCTCTGTGTCTCAGTGTCTCAGTGTCTCTGTGTCTCAGTGTATCAGTGTCTCACTGTCTCTGTGTCTCAGTGTCTCAGTGTCTCTGTGTCTCAGTGTCTCAGTGTCGCAGTGTCTCTGTGTCTCAGAGTCTCAGTGTCTCTGTGTCTCAGTGTCTCTGTGTCTCAGTGTCTGAGTGTCTCAGTGTCTCAGTGTCTCAGTGTCTCAGTGTCTCTGTGTCTCAGTGTCTCTGTGTCTCTGTGTCTCAGTGTCTCTGTGTCTCAGTGTCTCAGTGTCTCAGCGTCTCAGTGTCTCAGTGTCTCTGTGTCTCAGTGCCTCAGTGTCTCTGTGTCTCAGTGTCTCATTGTCTCAGTGTCTCTGTGTCTCAGTGTCTCAGTGTCTGAGTGTCTCTGTGTCTCAGTGTCTCAGAGTGTCTGTGTTTCAGTGTCTCAGTGTCTCTGTGTCTCAGTGTCTCAGTGTCACAGTGTCTCAGTGTCTCAGTGTCTCTGTGTCTCAATGTCTCAGTGTCTCTGTGTCTCAGTGTCTCTGTGACTCTGTGTCTCAGTGTCTCAGTGTCTCTGTTTCTCAGTGTCTCAGTGTCTCTGTGTCTCAGTGTCTCAGTGTCTCTGTGTCTCAGTGTCTCTGTGTCTCAGTGTCTCAGTGTCTCAGTGCCACAGTGTCTCTGTGTCTCAGTGTCTCAGTGTCCCAGAGTCTCAGTGTCTCAGTGTCTCAGTGTCTCTGTGTCTCAGAGTCTCAGTGTCTCTGTGTCTCAGTGACTCTGTGTCTCAGTGTCTGAGTGTCTCAGTGTCTCAGTGTCTCTGTGTCTCAGTGCCTCAGTGTCTCTGTGTCTCAGTGTCTCAGTGTCTCTGTGTCTCAGTGTCTCTGTGTCTCAGTGTCTCAGTGACTCAGTGTCTCTGTGTCTCAGTGTCTCAGTGTCTCTGTGTCTCAGTGTCTCAGTGTCTCTGTGTCTCAGTGTCTCAGTGTCTCTGTGTCTCAGAGTCTGAGTGTCTCTGTGTCTCAGTGTCTCTGTGAATCAGTGTCTGAGTGTCTCAGTGTCTCAATGTCTCAGTGTCTCTGTGTCTCAGTGTCTCAGTGTCTCTGTGTCTCATTGTCTCAGTGTCTCAGTGTCTCAGTGTCTCAGTGTCTCTGTGTCTCAGTGTCTCTGTGTCTCAGTGACTCAGTGTCTCAGTGTCTCTGTGTCTCAGTGTCTCAGTGTCTCTGTGTCTCAGTGTCTCAGTGTCTGAGTGTCTGAGTGTCTCAGTGTCTCAGTGTCTCAGTGTCTCAGTGTCTCTGTGTCTCAGTGTCTCAGTGACTCAGTGTCTCTGTGTCTCAGTGTCTCTGTGTCTCAGTGTCACAGTGTCTCTGTGACTCAGTGTCTCATTGTCTCAGTGTCTCAGTGTCTCTGTGTCTCAGTGTCTCAGTGTCTCTGTGTCTCAGTGTCTCAGTGTCTCAGTGTCTCAGTATCTCAGAGTCTCTGTGTCTCAGAGTCTCAGTGTCTCAGTGTCTCAGTGTCTCTGTGTGTCAGTGTCTCAGTGACTCAGTGTCTCTGTGTCTCAGTGTCTCTGGGTCTCAGTGTCTCAGTATCTCAGTGTCTCGGTGTCTCAGAGTCTCAGTGTCTCTGTGTCTCAGTGTCTCTGTGTCTCAGTGTCTGAGTGTCTCAGTGTCTCAGTGTCTCTGTGTCTCTGTGTCTCAGTGTCTCTGTGTCTCTGCGTCTCAGTGTCTCAGTGTCTCTGTGTCTCAGTGTCTCAGTGTCTCTGTGTCTCAGTGTCACAGTGTCTCTGTGTCTCTGTGTCTCTGTGTCTCAGTGTCTCTGTGTCTCAGTGTCTCAGTGTCTCAGTGTCTCAGTGTCTCAGTGTCTCAGTGACTCACTGTCTCAGTGTCTCAGTGTCTCAGTGTCTCAGTGTCTCTGTGTCTCTGTGTCCCTGTGTCTCTGTGTCTCAGTGTCTCAGTGTCTCAGTGTCTCAGTTTCTCTGTGTCTCAGTGTCTCAGTGTCTCTGTGTCTCTGTGTATCAGTGTCTCAGTGTCTCTGTGTCTCAGAGTCTCAGTGTCTCAGTGTCTCAGTGTCTCAGTGTCTCTGTGTCTCTGTGTCTCAGAGTCTCAGTGTCTCTGTGTCTCAGTGTCTCTGCGTCTCAGAGTCTCAGTGTCTCAGTGTCTCTGTGTCTCAGAGTCTCATTGTCTCAGTGTCTCAGTGTCTCAGTGTCTCAGTGTCTCAGTGACTCACTGTCTCAGTGTCTCAGTGTCTCAGTGTCTCTGTGTCTCAGTGTCTCAGTGTCCCTGTGTCTCAGTGTCTCAGTGTCTCAGTGTCTCAGTTTCTCTGTGTCTCAGTGTCTCAGTGTCTCTGTGTCTCTGTGTCTCAGTGTCTCAGTGTCTCTGTGTCTCAGAGTCTCAGTGTCTCAGTGTCTCAGTGTCTCTGTTTCTCAGAGTCTCAGTGTCTCTGTGTCTCAGAGTCTCATTGTCTCTGTGTCTCAGTGTCTCAGTGTCTCAGTGTCTCAATGTCTCAGTGTCTCAGTGTCTCAGTGTCTCTGTGTCTCAGTGTCTCTGTGTCTCAGTGTCTCAGTGTCTCTGTGTCTCAGAGTATCTGTGTCTCAGTGTCTCAGTGTCTCAGTGTCTCAATGTCTCTGTGTCTCTGTGTCTCAGTGTCTCAGTGTCTCTGTGTCTCAGTGTCTCAGTGTCTCTGTGTCTCAGTGTCTCTGTGTCTCTGTGTCTCAGAGTCTCAGTGTCTCAGTGTCTCAGTGTCTCTGTGTCTCAGTGTCTCTGTGTCTCAGTGTCTCAGTGTCTCTGTGTCTCAGTGTCTCTGTGTCTCAGTGTCTCAGTGTCTCTGTGTCTCAGAGTCTCAGTGTATCTGTGTCTCAGTGTCTCTGTGTCTCAGTGTCTCAGTGTCTCTGTGTCTCAGTGTCACAGTGTCTCTGTGTCTCAGTGTCTCTGTGTCTCTGTGTCTCTGTGTCTCAGTGCCTCTGTGTCTCAGAGTCTCAGTGTCTCAGTGTCTCAGTGTCTCAGTGTCTCAGTGTCTCAGTGACTCACTGTCTCAGTGTCTCAGTGTCTCAGTGTCTCTGTGTCTCAGTGTCTCAGTGTCCCTGTGTCTCTGTGTCTCAGTGTCTCAGTGTCTCAGTGTCTAGTTTCTCTGTGTCTCAGTGTCTCAGTGTCTCTGTGTCTCTGTGTATCAGTGTCTCAGTGTCTCTGTGTCTCAGAGTCTCAGTGTCTCAGTGTCTCAGTGTCTCAGTGTCTCTGTGTCTCTGTGTCTCAGAGTCTCAGTGTCTCTGTGTCTCAGTGTCTCTGCGTCTCAGAGTCTCAGTGTCTCAGTGTCTCTGTGTCTCAGAGTCTCATTGTCTCAGTGTCTCAGTGTCTCAGTGTCTCAGTGTCTCAGTGACTCACTGTCTCAGTGTCTCAGTGTCTCAGTGTCTCTGTGTCTCAGTGTCTCAGTGTCCCTGTGTCTCAGTGTCTCAGTGTCTCAGTGTCTCAGTTTCTCTGTGTCTCAGTGTCTCAGTGTCTCTGTGTCTCTGTGTCTCAGTGTCTCAGTGTCTCTGTGTCTCAGAGTCTCAGTGTCTCAGTGTCTCAGTGTCTCTGTTTCTCAGAGTCTCAGTGTCTCTGTGTCTCAGTGTCTCTGTGTCTCAGAGTCTCAGTGTCTCTGTGTCTCAGAGTCTCATTGTCTCTGTGTCTCAGTGTCTCAGTGTCTCAGTGTCTCAATGTCTCAGTGTCTCAGTGTCTCAGTGTCTCTGTGTCTCAGTGTCTCTGTGTCTCAGTGTCTCAGTGTCTCTGTGTCTCAGAGTCTCTGTGTCTCAGTGTCTCAGTGTCTCAGTGTCTCAATGTCTCTGTGTCTCTGTGTCTCAGTGTCTCAGTGTCTCTGTGTCTCAGTGTCTCAGTGTCTCTGTGTCTCAGTGTCTCTGTGTCTCAGTGGCTCAGTGTCTCTGTGTCTCCGAGTCTCTGTGTCTCAGTGTCTCAGTGTCTCAGTGTCTCTGTGTCTCTGTGTCTCAGAGTCTCAGTGTCTCAGTGTCTCAGTGTCTCTGTGTCTCAGTGTCTCTGTGTCTCAGTGTCTCAGTGTCTCTGTGTCTCAGTGTCTCTGTGTCTCAGTGTCTCTGTGTCTCTGTGTCTCAGAGTCTCAGTGTATCTGTGTCTCAGTGTCTCTGTGTCTCAGTGTCTCAGTGTCTCTGTGTCTCAGTGTCACAGTGTCTCTGTGTCTCAGTGTCTCAGTGTCTCTGTGTCTCAGTGTCTCAGTGTCTCAGTGTCTCAGTGTCTCTGTGTCTCAGAGTCTCAGTGTCTCTGTGTCTCAGTGTCTCTGTGTCTCAGTGTCTCAGTGTCTCTGTGTCTCAGTGTATCAGTGTCTCACTGTCTCTGTGTCTCAGTGTCTCAGTGTCTCTGTGTCTCAGTGTCTCAGTGTCTCAGTGTCTCAGTGTCTCAGAGTCTCAGTGTCTCAGTGTCTCTGTGTCTCAGTGTCTCTGTGTTTCTGTGTCTCAGAGTCTCAGTGTCTCTGTGTCTCAGTGTCTCTGTGTCTCAGTGTCTCAGTGTCTCAGTGTCTCAGTGTCTCTGTGTCTCAGTGTCTCAGTGTCTCTGTGTCTCAGAGTCTCAGTGTATCAGTGTCACAGTGTCTCTGTGTCTCTATGTCTCTGTGTCTCAGAGTCTCAGTGTCTCTGTGTCTCAGTGTCTCAGTGTCTCTGAGTCTCAGAGTCTCAGTGTCTCAGTGTCTCAGTGTCTCTGTGTCTCTGTGTCTCAGTGTCTCAGTGTCTCAGTGTCTCTGTGTCTCAGTGTCTCAGTGTCTCTGTGTCTCAGAGTTTCAGTGTCTCTGTGTCTCAGTGTCTCAGTGTCTCTGTGTCTCAGTGTCTCTGTGTCTCAGTGTCTCAGTGTTTCAGTGTCTCTGTGTCTCAGAGTCTCAGTGTCTCTGTGTCTCAGTGTCTCTGTGTCTCAGTGTCACAGTGTCTCAGTGTCTCAGTGTCTCAGTGTCTCAGAGTCTCAGTGTCTCAGTGTCTCAGTGTCTCAGTGTCTCAGTGACTCACTGTCTCAGTGTCTCAGTGTCTCTGTGTCTCAGAGTCTCAGTGTATCTGTGTCTCAGTGTCTCTGTGTCTCAGTGTCTCAGTGTCTCTGTGTCTCAGTGTCACAGTGTCTCTGTGTCTCAGTGTCTCTGTGTCTCTGTGTCTCTGTGTCTCAGTGTCTCTGTGTCTCAGAGTCTCAGTGTCTCAGTGTCTCAGTGTCTCAGTGTCTCAGTGACTCACTGTCTCAGTGTCTCAGTGTCTCAGTGTCTCTGTGTCTCAGTGTCTCAGTGTCCCTGTGTCTCTGTGTCTCAGTGTCTCAGTGTCTCAGTGTCTAGTTTCTCTGTGTCTCAGTGTCTCAGTGTCTCAGTGTCTCAGTGTCTCTGTGTCTCTGTGTATCAGTGTCTCAGTGTCTCTGTGTCTCAGAGTCTCAGTGTCTCAGTGTCTCAGTGTCTCTGTGTCTCTGTGTCTCAGAGTCTCAGTGTCTCTGTGTCTCAGTGTCTCTGCGTCTCAGAGTCTCAGTGTCTCAGTGTCTCTGTGTCTCAGAGTCTCATTGTCTCAGTGTCTCAGTGTCTCAGTGTCTCAGTGACTCACTGTCTCAGTGTCTCAGTGTCTCAGTGTCTCTGTGTCTCAGTGTCTCAGTGTCCCTGTGTCTCAGTGTCTCAGTGTCTCAGTTTCTCTGTGTCTCAGTGTCTCAGTGTCTCTGTGTCTCTGTGTCTCAGTGTCTCAGTGTCTCTGTGTCTCAGAGTCTCAGTGTCTCAGTGTCTCAGTGTCTCTGTTTCTCAGAGTCTCAGTGTCTCTGTGTCTCAGTGTCTCTGTGTCTCAGAGTCTCAGTGTCTCTGTGTCTCAGAGTCTCATTGTCTCTGTGTCTCAGTGTCTCAGTGTCTCAGTGTCTCAATGTCTCAGTGTCTCAGTGTCTCAGTGTCTCTGTGTCTCAGTGTCTCTGTGTCTCAGTGTCTCAGTGTCTCTGTGTCTCAGAGTCTCTGTGTCTCAGTGTCTCAGTGTCTCAGTGTCTCAATGTCTCTGTGTCTCTGTGTCTCAGTGTCTCAGTGTCTCTGTGTCTCAGTGTCTCAGTGTCTCTGTGTCTCAGTGTCTCTGTGTCTCAGTGGCTCAGTGTCTCTGTGTCTCCGAGTCTCAGTGTCTCAGTGTCTCAGTGTCTCAGTGTCTCTGTGTCTCTGTGTCTCAGAGTCTCAGTGTCTCAGTGTCTCAGTGTCTCTGTGTCTCAGTGTCTCTGTGTCTCAGTGTCTCAGTGTCTCTGTGTCTCAGTGTCTCTGTGTCTCAGTGTCTCAGTGTCTCTGTGTCTCAGAGTCTCAGTGTATCTGTGTCTCAGTGTCTCTGTGTCTCAGTGTCTCAGTGTCTCTGTGTCTCAGTGTCACAGTGTCTCTGTGTCTCAGTGTCTCAGTGTCTCTGTGTCTCAGTGTCTCAGTGTCTCAGTGTCTCAGTGTCTCTGTGTCTCAGAGTCTCTGTGTCTCAGTGTCTCTGTGTCTCAGTGTCTCAGTGTCTCTGTGTCTCAGTGTATCAGTGTCTCACTGTCTCTGTGTCTCAGTGTCTCAGTGTCTCTGTGTCTCAGTGTCTCAGTGTCTCAGTGTCTCAGAGTCTCAGTGTCTCAGTGTCTCTGTGTCTCAGTGTCTCTGTGTTTCTGTGTCTCAGAGTCTCAGTGTCTCTGTGTCTCAGTGTCTCAGTGTCTCAGTGTCTCTGTGTCTCAGTGTCTCAGTGTCTCTGTGTCTCAGATTCTCAGTGTATCAGTGTCACAGTGTCTCTGTGTCTCTATGTCTCTGTGTCTCAGAGTCTCAGTGTCTCTGTGTCTCAGTGTCTCAGTGTCTCTGAGTCTCAGAGTCTCAGTGTCTCAGTGTCTCAGTGTCTCTGTGTCTCAGTGTCTCAGTGTCTCAGTGTCTCTGTGTCTCAGTGTCTCAGTGTCTCTGTGTCTCAGAGTTTCAGTGTCTCTGTGTCTCAGTGTCTCAGTGTCTCTGTGTCTCAGTGTCTCTGTGTCTCAGTGTCTCAGTGTTTCAGTGTCTCTGTGTCTCAGAGTCTCAGTGTCTCTGTGTCTCAGTGTCTCTGTGTCTCAGTGTCACAGTGTCTCAGTGTCTCAGTGTCTCAGTGTCTCAGAGTCTCAATGTCTCAGTGTCTCAGTGTCTCAGTGTCTCAGTGACTCACTGTCTCAGTGTCTCAGTGTCTCTGTGTCTCAGTGTCTCAGTGTCCCTGTGTCTCAGTGTCTCAGTGTCTCTGTGTCTCAGTGTCTCAGTGTCTCAGTGTCTCAGTTTCTCTGTGTCTCAGTGTCTCTGTGTCTCTGTGTCTCTGTGTCTCAGAGTCTCAGAGTCTCAGTGTCTCAGTGTCTCAGTGTCTCTGTGTCTCAGAGTCTCAGTGTCTCTGTGTCTCAGTGTCTCTGTGTCTCAGAGTCTCATTGTCTCAGTGTCTCTGTGTCTCAGTGTCTCAGTGTCTCAGTGTCTCTGTGTCTCAGTGTCTCAGTGTCTCAGTGTCTCTGTGTCTCAGTGTCTCAGTGTCTCAGTGTCTCTGTGTCTCAGTGTCTCAGTGTCTCAGTGTCACAGTGTCTCAGTGTCTCAGTTTCTCAGTGTCTCAGTGTCTCTGTGTCTCAGTGTCTCAGTGTCTCTGTGTCTCAGAGTCTCAGTGTCTCAGTGTCTCAGTGTCTCAGTGACTCACTGTCTCAGTGTCTCAGTGTCTCAGTGTCCCTGTGTCTCAGTGTCTCTGTGTCTCAGTGTCTCAGTGTCTCAGTGTCTCAGTTTCTCTGTGTCTCAGTGTCTCAGTGTCTCAGTGTCTCTGTGTCTCAGTGTCTCTGTGTCTCAGAGTCTCAGAGTCTCAGTGTCTCAGTGTTTCAGTGTCTCTGTGTCTCAGAGTCTCAGTGTCTCTGTGTCTCAGTGTCTCTGTGTCTCAGAGTCTCAGTGTCTCAGTGTCTCTGTGTCTCAGAGTCTCATTGTCTCATGTCTCAGTGTCTCTGTGTCCCAGTGTTTCAGTGTCTCAGTGTCTCAGTGTCTCAATGTCTCTGTGTCTCTGTGTCTCAGTGTCTCAGTGTCTCTGTGTCTCAGTGTCTCAGTGTCTCAGTGTCTCTGTGTCTCAGTGTCTCTGTGTCTCAGTGTCTCAGTGTCTCTGTGTCTCAGTGTCTCACTGTCTCTGTGTCTCAGTGTCTCTGTGTCTCAGTGTCTCAGTGTCTCTGTGTCTCAGAGTCTCAGTGTCTCTGTGTCTCAGTGTCTCTGTGTCTCAGTGTCTCAGTGTCTCTGTGTCTCAGTGTCACAGTGTCTCTGTGTCTCAGTGTCTCAGTGTCTCTGTGTCTCAGTGTCTCAGTGTCTCTGTGTCTCAGTGTCTCAGTGTCTCTGTGTCTCTGTGTCTCAGAGTCTCAGTGTCTCTGTGTCTCAGTGTCTCTGTGTCTCAGTGTCTCAGTGTCTCTGTGTCTCAGTGTATCAGTGTCTCACTGTCTCTGTGTCTCAGTGTCTCAGTGTCTCTGTGTCTCAGTGTCTCAGTGTCGCAGTGTCTCTGTGTCTCAGAGTCTCAGTGTCTCTGTGTCTCAGTGTCTCTGTGTCTCAGTGTCTGAGTGTCTCAGTGTCTCAGTGTCTCAGTGTCTCAGTGTCTCAGTGTCTCAGTGTCTCTGTGTCTCAGTGTCTCTGTGTCTCTGTGTCTCAGTGTCTCTGTGTCTCAGTGTCTCAGTGTCTCAGCGTCTCAGTGTCTCAGTGTCTCTGTGTCTCAGTGCCTCAGTGTCTCTGTGTCTCAGTGTCTCAGTGTCTCTGTGTCTCAGTGTCTCACTGTCTCTGTGTCTCAGTGTCTCTGTGTCACAGTGTCTCAGTGTCTCTGTGTCTCAGAGTCTCAGTGTCTCTGTGTCTCAGTGTCTCAGTGTCTCTGTGTCTCAGTGTCTCTGTGTCTCAGTGTCACAGTGTCTCTGTGTCTCAGTGTCTCAGTGTCTCTGTGTCTCAGTGTCTCAGTGTCTCTGTGTCTCAGTGTCTCAGTGTCTCTGTGTCTCTGTGTCTCAGAGTCTCTGTGTCTCAGTGTCTCTGTGTCTCAGTGTCTCAGTGTCTCTGTGTCTCAGTGTATCAGTGTCTCACTGTCTCTGTGTCTCAGTGTCTCAGTGTCTCTGTGTCTCAGTGTCTCAGTGTCGCAGTGTCTCTGTGTCTCAGAGTCTCAGTGTCTCTGTGTCTCAGTGTCTCTGTGTCTCAGTGTCTCAGTGTCTCAGTGTCTCAGTGTCTCAGTGTCTCTGTGTCTCAGTGTCTCTGTGTCTCTGTGTCTCAGTGTCTCTGTGTCTCAGTGTCTCAGTGTCTCAGCGTCTCAGTGTCTCAGTGTCTCTGTGTCTCAGTGCCTCAGTGTCTCTGTGTCTCAGTGTCTCATTGTCTCAGTGTCTCTGTGTCTCAGTGTCTCAGTGTCTGAGTGTCTCTGTGTCTCAGTGTCTCAGAGTCTCTGTGTTTCAGTGTCTCAGTGTCTCTGTGTCTCAGTGTCTCAGTGTCACAGTGTCTCAGTGTCTCAGTGTCTCTGTGTCTCAATGTCTCTGTGTCTCAGTGTCTCTGTGACTCTGTGTCTCAGTGTCTCAGTGTCTCAGTGTCTCTGTTTCTCAGTGTCTCAGTGTCTCTGTGTCTCAGTGTCTCAGTGTCTCTGTGTCTCAGTGTCTCTGTGTCTCAGTGTCTCAGTGTCTCAGTGCCACAGTGTCTCTGTGTCTCAGTGTCTCAGTGTCCCAGTGTCTCAGTGTCTCAGTGTCTCAGTGTCTCTGTGTCTCAGAGTCTCAGTGTCTCTGTGTCTCAGTGACTCTGTGTCTCAGTGTCTGAGTGTCTCAGTGTCTCTGTGTCTCAGTGCCTCAGTGTCTCTGTGTCTCAGTGTCTCAGTGTCTCAGTGTCTCTGTGTCTCAGTGTCTCTGTGTCTCAGTGTCTCAGTGACTCAGTGTCTTTGTGTCTCAGTGTCTCAGTGTCTCTGTGTCTCACTGTCTCAGTGTCTCAGTGTCTCAGTGTCTCTGTGTCTCAGAGTCTGAGTGTCTCTGTGTATCAGTGTCTGAGTGTCTCAGTGTCTCAATGTCTCAGTGTCTCTGTGTCTCAGTGTCTCAGTGTCTCTGTGTCTCATTGTCTCAGTGTCTCAGTGTCTCAGTTTCTCAGTGTCTCAGTGTCTCTGTGTCTCAGTGTCTCTGTGTCTCAGTGACTCAGTGTCTCAGTGTCTCTGTGTCTCAGTGTCTCAGTGTCTCTGTGTCTCAGTGTCTCAGTGTCTGAGTGTCTGAGTGTCTCAGTGTCTCTGTGTCTCAGTGTCTCAGTGTCTCAGTGTCTCAGTGTCTCTGTGTCTCAGTGTCTCAGTGACTCAGTGTCTCTGTGTCTCAGTGTCTCTGTGTCTCAGTGTCACAGTGTCTCTGTGACTCAGTGTCTCATTGTCTCAGTGTCTCAGTGTCTTAGTGTCTCAGTGTCTCAGTGTCTCTGTGTCTCAGTATCTCAGTGTCTCAGTGTCTCAGTATCTCAGAGTCTCTGTGTCTCAGAGTCTCAGTGTCTCAGTGTCTCAGTGTCTCTGTGTGTCAGTGTCTCAGTGACTCAGTGTCTCTGTATCTCAGTGTCTCTGGGTCTCAGTGTCTCAGTGTCTCAGTGTCTCTGTGTCTCAGAGTCTCAGTGTCTCTGTGTCTCAGTGTCTCTGTGTCTCAGTGTCTGAGTGTCTCAGTGTCTCAGTGTCTCTGTGTCTCTGTGTCTCAGTGTCTCTGTGTCTCTGTGTCTCTGTGTCTCAGTGTCTCAGTGTCTCTGTGTCTCAGTGTCACAGTGTCTCTGTGTCTCAGTGTCTCTGTGTCTCTGTGTCTCTGTGTCTCAGTGTCTCTGTGTCTCAGAGTCTCAGTGTCTCAGTGTCTCAGTGTCTCAGTGTCTCAGTGACTCACTGTCTCAGTGTCTCAGTGTCTCAGTGTCTCAGTGTCTCTGTGTCTCAGTGTCTCAGTGTCCCTGTGTCTCTGTGTCTCAGTGTCTCAGTGTCTCAGTGTCTCAGTGTCTCTGTGTCTCTGTGTATCAGTGTCTCAGTGTCTCTGTGTCTCAGAGTCTCAGTGTCTCAGTGTCTCAGTGTCTCAGTGTCTCTGTGTCTCAGAGTCTCAGTGTCTCTGTGTCTCAGTGTCTCTGCGTCTCAGAGTCTCAGTGTCTCAGTGTCTCTGTGTCTCAGAGTCTCATTGTCTCAGTGTCTCAGTGTCTCAGTGTCTCAGTGACTCACTGTCTCAGTGTCTCAGTGTCTCAGTGTCTCTGTGTCTCAGTGTCTCAGTGTCCCTGTGTCTCAGTGTCTCAGTGTCTCAGTGTCTCAGTTTCTCTGTGTCTCAGTGTCTCAGTGTCTCTGTGTCTCTGTGTCTCAGTGTCTCAGTGTCTCTGTGTCTCAGAGTCTCAGTGTCTCAGTGTCTCAGTGTCTCTGTTTCTCAGAGTCTCAGTGTCTCTGTGTCTCAGTGTCTCTGTGTCTCAGAGTCTCAGTGTCTCTGTGTCTCAGAGTCTCATTGTCTCTGTGTCTCAGTGTCTCAGTGTCTCAGTGTCTCAATGTCTCAGTGTCTCAGTGTCTCAGTGTCTCTGTGTCTCAGTGTCTCTGTGTCTCAGTGTCGCAGTGTCTCTGTGTCTCAGTGTCTCAGTGTCTCAGTGTCTCAATGTCTCTGTGTCTCTGTGTCTCAGTGTCTCAGTGTCTCTGTGTCTCAGTGTCTCAGTGTCTCCGTGTCTCAGTGTCTCTGCGTCTCAGTGGCTCAGTGTCTCTGTGTCTCCGAGTCTCAGTGTCTCAGTGTCTCAGTGTCTCAGTGTCTCTGAGTCTCAGAGTCTCATTGTCTCTGTGTCTCAGTGTCACAGTGTCTCTGTGTCTCAGGGTCTCTGTGTCTCAGTGTCCCAGTGTCTCAGTGTCTCTGTGTCTCAGAGTCTCAGTGTCTCAGTGTCTCAGTGTCTCTGTGTCTCAGTGACTCAGTGTCTCTGTGTCTCAGTGTCTCTGTGACTCAGTGTCTCTGTGTCTCAGTGTCTCAGTGTCCCTGTGTCTCTGTGTCTCAGTGTCTCAGTGTCTCAGTGTCTCAGTTTCTCTGTGTCTCAGTGTCTCAGTGTCTCAGTGTCTCTGTGTCTCTGTGTATCAGTGTCTCAGTGTCTCTGTGTCTCAGAGTCTCAGTGTCTCAGTGTCTCAGTGTCTCTGTGTCTCTGTGTCTCAGAGTCTCAGTGTCTCTGTGTCTCAGTGTCTCTGCGTCTCAGAGTCTCAGTGTCTCAGTGTCTCTGTGTCTCAGAGTCTCATTGTCTCAGTGTCTCAGTGTCTCAGTGTCTCAGTGACTCACTGTCTCAGTGTCTCAGTGTCTCAGTGTCTCAGTGTCTCAGTGTCTCAGTGTCCCTGTGTCTCAGTGTCTCAGTGTCTCAGTTTCTCTGTGTCTCAGTGTCTCAGTGTCTCTGTGTCTCTGTGTCTCAGTGTCTCAGTGTCTCTGTGTCTCAGAGTCTCAGTGTCTCAGTGTCTCAGTGTCTCTGTTTCTCAGAGTCTCAGTGTCTCTGTGTCTCAGTGTCTCTGTGTCTCAGAGTCTCAGTGTCTCTGTGTCTCAGAGTCTCATTGTCTCTGTGTCTCAGTGTCTCAGTGTCTCAGTGTCTCAGTGTCTCAATGTCTCAGTGTCTCAGTGTCTCAGTGTCTCTGTGTCTCAGTGTCTCTGTGTCTCAGTGTCTCAGTGTCTCTGTGTCTCAGTGTCTCTGTGTCTCAGTGTCTCAGTGTCTCAGTGTCTCAATGTCTCTGTGTCTCTGTGTCACAGTGTCTCAGTGACTCACTGTCTCAGTGTCTCTGTGTCTCAGTGTCTCAGTGTCCCTGTGTCTCAGTGTCTCAGTGTCTCTGTGTCTCAGTGTCTCAGTGTCTCTGTGTCTCAGAGTCTCAGTGTCTCAGTGTCTCAGTGTCTCAGTGACTCACTGTCTCAGTGTCTCTGTGTCTCAGTGTCCCTGTGTCTCAGTGTCTCTGTGTCTCAGTGTCTCAGTGTCTCTGTGTCTCAGTTTCTCTGTGTCTCAGTGTCTCAGTGTCTCAGTGTCTCTGTGTCTCAGTGTCTCTGTGTCTCAGAGTCTCAGAGTCTCAGTGTTTCAGTGTCTCTGTGTCTCAGAGTCTCAGTGTCTCTGTGTCTCAGTGTCTCTGTGTCTCAGAGTCTCAGTGTCTCAGTGTCTCTGTGACTCAGTGTCTCTGTGTCTCAGTGTCTCAGTGTCCCTGTGTCTCTGTGTCTCAGTGTCTCAGTGTCTCAGTGTCTCAGTTTCTCTGTGTCTCAGTGTCTCAGTGTCTCAGTGTCTCTGTGTCTCTGTGTATCAGTGTCTCAGTGTCTCTGTGTCTCAGAGTCTCAGTGTCTCAGTGTCTCAGTGTCTCTGTGTCTCTGTGTCTCAGAGTCTCAGTGTCTCTGCGTCTCAGAGTCTCAGTGTCTCAGTGTCTCTGTGTCTCAGAGTCTCATTGTCTCAGTGTCTCAGTGTCTCAGTGTCTCAGTGACTCACTGTCTCAGTGTCTCAGTGTCTCAGTGTCTCTGTGTCTCAGTGTCTCAGTGTCCCTGTGTCTCAGTGTCTCAGTGTCTCAGTGTCTCAGTTTCTCTGTGTCTCAGTGTCTCAGTGTCTCTGTGTCTCTGTGTCTCAGTGTCTCAGTGTCTCTGTGTCTCAGAGTCTCAGTGTCTCAGTGTCTCAGTGTCTCTGTTTCTCAGTGTCTCAGTGTCCCTGTGTCTCTGTGTCTCAGTGTCTCAGTGTCTCAGTGTCTCAGTTTCTCTGTGTCTCAGTGTCTCAGTGTCTCAGTGTCTCTGTGTCTCTGTGTATCAGTGTCTCAGTGTCTCTGTGTCTCAGAGTCTCAGTGTCTCAGTGTCTCAGTGTCTCTGTGTCTCTGTGTCTCAGAGTCTCAGTGTCTCTGTGTCTCAGTGTCTCTGCGTCTCAGAGTCTCAGTGTCTCAGTGTCTCTGTGTCTCAGAGTCTCATTGTCTCAGTGTCTCAGTGTCTCAGTGTCTCAGTGACTCACTGTCTCAGTGTCTCAGTGTCTCAGTGTCTCAGTGTCTCAGTGTCTCAGTGTCCCTGTGTCTCAGTGTCTCAGTGTCTCAGTTTCTCTGTGTCTCAGTGTCTCAGTGTCTCTGTGTCTCTGTGTCTCAGTGTCTCAGTGTCTCTGTGTCTCAGAGTCTCAGTGTCTCAGTGTCTCAGTGTCTCTGTTTCTCAGAGTCTCAGTGTCTCTGTGTCTCAGTGTCTCTGTGTCTCAGAGTCTCAGTGTCTCTGTGTCTCAGAGTCTCATTGTCTCTGTGTCTCAGTGTCTCAGTGTCTCAGTGTCTCAGTGTCTCAATGTCTCAGTGTCTCAGTGTCTCAGTGTCTCTGTGTCTCAGTGTCTCTGTGTCTCAGTGTCTCAGTGTCTCTGTGTCTCAGTGTCTCTGTGTCTCAGTGTCTCAGTGTCTCAGTGTCTCAATGTCTCTGTGTCTCTGTGTCACAGTGTCTCAGTGACTCACTGTCTCAGTGTCTCTGTGTCTCAGTGTCTCAGTGTCCCTGTGTCTCAGTGTCTCAGTGTCTCTGTGTCTCAGTGTCTCAGTGTCTCTGTGTCTCAGAGTCTCAGTGTCTCAGTGTCTCAGTGTCTCAGTGACTCACTGTCTCAGTGTCTCTGTGTCTCAGTGTCCCTGTGTCTCAGTGTCTCTGTGTCTCAGTGTCTCAGTGTCTCTGTGTCTCAGTTTCTCTGTGTCTCAGTGTCTCAGTGTCTCAGTGTCTCTGTGTCTCAGTGTCTCTGTGTCTCAGAGTCTCAGAGTCTCAGTGTTTCAGTGTCTCTGTGTCTCAGAGTCTCAGTGTCTCTGTGTCTCAGTGTCTCTGTGTCTCAGAGTCTCAGTGTCTCAGTGTCTCTGTGACTCAGTGTCTCTGTGTCTCAGTGTCTCAGTGTCCCTGTGTCTCTGTGTCTCAGTGTCTCAGTGTCTCAGTGTCTCAGTTTCTCTGTGTCTCAGTGTCTCAGTGTCTCAGTGTCTCTGTGTCTCTGTGTATCAGTGTCTCAGTGTCTCTGTGTCTCAGAGTCTCAGTGTCTCAGTGTCTCAGTGTCTCTGTGTCTCTGTGTCTCAGAGTCTCAGTGTCTCTGCGTCTCAGAGTCTCAGTGTCTCAGTGTCTCTGTGTCTCAGAGTCTCATTGTCTCAGTGTCTCAGTGTCTCAGTGTCTCAGTGACTCACTGTCTCAGTGTCTCAGTGTCTCAGTGTCTCTGTGTCTCAGTGTCTCAGTGTCCCTGTGTCTCAGTGTCTCAGTGTCTCAGTGTCTCAGTTTCTCTGTGTCTCAGTGTCTCAGTGTCTCTGTGTCTCTGTGTCTCAGTGTCTCAGTGTCTCTGTGTCTCAGAGTCTCAGTGTCTCAGTGTCTCAGTGTCTCTGTTTCTCAGAGTCTCAGTGTCTCTGTGTCTCAGTGTCTCTGTGTCTCAGAGTCTCAGTGTCTCTGTGTCTCAGAGTCTCATTGTCTCTGTGTCTCAGTGTCTCAGTGTCTCAGTGTCTCAGTGTCTCAATGTCTCAGTGTCTCAGTGTCTCAGTGTCTCAGTGTCTCTGTGTCTCAGTGTCTCTGTGTCTCAGTGTCTCAGTGTCTCTGTGTCTCAGTGTCTCTGTGTCTCAGTGTCTCAGTGTCTCAGTGTCTCAATGTCTCTGTGTCTCTGTGTCACAGTGTCTCAGTGACTCACTGTCTCAGAGTCTCTGTGTCTCAGTGTCTCAGTGTCCCTGTGTCTCAGTGTCTCAGTGTCTCTGTGTCTCAGTGTCTCAGTGTCTCTGTGTCTCAGAGTGTCAGTGTCTCAGTGTCTCAGTGTCTCAGTGACTCACTGTCTCAGTGTCTCAGTGTCTCTGTGTCTCAGTGTCCCTGTGTCTCAGTGTCTCTGTGTCTCAGTGTCTCAGTGTCTCTGTGTCTCAGTTTCTCTGTGTCTCAGTGTCTCAGTGTCTCAGTGTCTCTGTGTCTCAGTGTCTCTGTGTCTCAGAGTCTCAGAGTCTCAGTGTTTCAGTGTCTCTGTGTCTCAGAGTCTCAGTGTCTCTGTGTCTCAGTGTCTCTGTGTCTCAGAGTCTCAGTGTCTCAGTGTCTCTGTGTCTCAGAGTCTCATTGTCTCAGTGTCTCAGTGTCTCTGTGTCTCGGTGTCTCAGTGTCTCAGTGTCTCAGTGTCTCAGTGTCTCAATGTCTCTGTGTCTCTGTGTCTCAGTGTCTCAGTGTCTCTGTGTCTCAGTGTCTCTGTGTCTCAGTGTCTCAGTGTCTCTGTGTCTCAGTGTCTCAGTGTCTCTGTGTCTCAGTGTCTCAGTGTCTCTGTGTCTCAGAGTCTCAGTGTCTCTGTGTCTCAGTGTCTCTGTGTCTCAGTGTCTCAGTGTCTCTGTGTCTCAGTGTCTCTGTGTCTCAGTGTCACAGTGTCTCTGTGTCTCAGTGTCTCAGTGTCTCTGTGTCTCAGTGTCTCAGTGTCTCTGTGTCTCAGTGTCTCAGTGTCTCTGTGTCTCAGAGTCTCAGTGTCTCTGTGTCTCAGTGTCTCTGTGTCTCAGTGTCTCAGTGTCTCTGTGTCGCAGTGTATCAGTGTCTCACTGTCTCTGTGTCTCAGTGTCTCAGTGTCTCTGTGTCTCAGTGTCTCAGTGTCGCAGTGTCTCTGTGTCTCAGAGTCTCAGTGTCTCTGTGTCTCAGTGTCTCTGTGTCTCAGTGTCTGAGTGTCTCAGTGTCTCAGTGTCTCAGTGTCTCAGTGTCTCTGTGTCTCAGTGTCTCAGTGTCTCAGTGTCTCTGTGTCTCAGTGTCTCTGTGTCTCTGTGTCTCAGTGTCTCTGTGTCTCAGCGTCTCAGTGTCTCAGTGTCTCTGTGTCTCAGTGCCTCAGTGTCTCTGTGTCTCAGTGTCTCATTGTCTCAGTGTCTCTGTGTCTCAGTGTCTCAGTGTCTGAGTGTCTCTGTGTTTCAGTGCCTCAGTGTCTCAGTGTCTCAGTGTCACAGTGTCTCAGTGTCTCAGTGTCTCTGTGTCTCAATGTCTCAGTGTCTCTGTGTCTCAGTGTCTCTGTGACTCTGTGTCTCAGTGTCTCAGTGTCTCTGTTTCTCAGTGTCTCAGTGTCTCTGTGCCTCAGTGTCTCAGTGTCTCTGTGTCTCAGTGTCTCTGTGTCTCAGTGTCTCAGTGTCTCAGTGCCACAGTGTCTCTGTGTCTCAGTGTCTCAGTGTCCCAGTGTCTCAGTGTCTCAGTATCTCAGTGTCTCTGTGTCTCAGAGTCTCAGTGTCTCTGTGTCTCAGTGACTCTGTGTCTCAGTGTCTGAGTGTCTCAGTGTCTCAGTGTCTCTGTGTCTCAGTGCCTCAGTGTCTCAGTGTCTCAGTGTCTCAGTGTCTCAGTGTCTCTGTGTCTCAGTGTCTCAGTGACTCAGTGTCTCTGTGTCTCAGTGACTCTGTGTCTCAGTGTCTCAGTGTCTCTGTGTCTCAGAGTCTGAGTGTCTCTGTGTCTCAGTGTCTCTGTGTATCAGTGTCTGAGTGTCTCAGTGTCTCAATGTCTCAGTGTCTCTGTGTCTCAGTGTCTCAGTGTCTCTGTGTCTCATTGTCTCAGTGTCTCAGTGTCTCTGTGTCTCAGTGTCTCAGTGTCTCTGTGTCTCAGTGTCTCTGTGTCTCAGTGACTCAGTGTCTCAGTCTCTCTGTGTCTCAGTGTCTCAGTGTCTCTGTGTCTCAGTGTCTCAGTGTCTGAGTGTCTCAGTGTCTCAGTGTCTCTGTGTCTCAGTGTCTCAGTGTCTCAGTGTCTCTGTGTCTCAGTGTCTCAGTGACTCAGTGTCTCTGTGTCTCAGTGTCTCTGTGTCTCAGTGTCACAGTGTCTCTGTGACTCAGTGTCTCATTGTCTCAGTGTCTCAGTGTCTCAGTGTCTCAGTGTCTCAGTGTCTCTGTGTCTCAGTGTCTCAGTGTCTCAGTATCTCAGAGTCTCTGTGTCTCAGAGTCTCAGTGTCTCAGTGTCTCAGTGTCTCTGTGTGTCAGTGTCTCAGTGACTCAGTGTCTCTGTATCTCAGTGTCTCAGTGTCTCAGTGTCTCAGTGTCTCTGTGTCTCAGAGTCTCAGTGTCTCTGTGTCTCAGTGTCTCTGTGTCTCAGTGTCTGAGTGTCTCAGTGTCTCAGTGTCTCTGTGTCTCTGTGTCTCAGTGTCTCTGTGTCTCTGTGTCTCAGTGTCTCAGTGTCTCTGTGTCTCAGTGTCTCAGTGTCTCAGTGTCTCAGTGTCTCTGTGTCTCAGTGTCACAGTGTCTCAGTGTCTCTGTGTCTCTGTGTCTCTGTGTCTCAGTGTCTCTGTGTCTCAGAGTCTCAGTGTCTCAGTGTCTCAGTGTATCAGTGTCTCAGTGTCTCAGTGTCTCAGTGACTCACTGTCTCAGTGTCTCAGTGTCTCAGTGTCTCTGTGTCTCAGTGTCTCAGTGTCCCTGTGTCTCTGTGTCTCAGTGTCTCAGTGTCTCAGTGTCTCAGTTTCTCTGTGTCTCAGTGTCTCAGTGTCTCAGTGTCTCTGTGTCTCTGTGTATCAGTGTCTCAGTGTCTCTGTGTCTCAGAGTCTCAGTGTCTCAGTGTCTCAGTGTCTCAGTGTCTCTGTGTCTCTGTGTCTCAGAGTCTCAGTGTCTCTGTGTCTCAGTGTCTCTGCGTCTCAGAGTCTCAGTGTCTCAGTGTCTCTGTGTCTCAGAGTCTCATTGTCTCAGTGTCTCAGTGTCTCAGTGTCTCAGTGTCTCAGTGACTCACTGTCTCAGTGTCTCAGTGTCTCAGTGTCTCTGTGTCTCAGTGTCTCAGTGTCCCTCTGTCTCAGTGTCTCAGTGTCTCAGTGTCTCAGTTTCTCTGTGTCTCAGTGTCTCAGTGTCTCTTTGTCTCAGAGTCTCAGTGTCTCTGTGTCTCAGTGTCTCTGTGTCTCAGTGTCTCAGTGTCTCTGTGTCTCAGTGTCTCTGTGTCTCAGTGTCACAGTGTCTCTGTGTCTCAGTGTCTCAGTGTCTCTGTGTCTCAGTGTCTCAGTGTCTCTGTGTCTCAGTGTCTCAGTGTCTCTGTGTCTCAGAGTCTCAGTGTCTCTGTGTCTCAGTGTCTCTGTGTCTCAGTGTCTCAGTGTCTCTGTGTCGCAGTGTATCAGTGTCTCACTGTCTCTGTGTCTCAGTGTCTCAGTGTCTCTGTGTCTCAGTGTCTCAGTGTCGCAGTGTCTCTGTGTCTCAGAGTCTCAGTGTCTCTGTGTCTCAGTGTCTCTGTGTCTCAGTGTCTGAGTGTCTCAGTGTCTCAGTGTCTCAGTGTCTCAGTGTCTCTGTGTCTCAGTGTCTCAGTGTCTCAGTGTCTCTGTGTCTCAGTGTCTCTGTGTCTCTGTGTCTCAGTGTCTCTGTGTCTCAGCGTCTCAGTGTCTCAGTGTCTCTGTGTCTCAGTGCCTCAGTGTCTCTGTGTCTCAGTGTCTCATTGTCTCAGTGTCTCTGTGTCTCAGTGTCTCAGTGTCTGAGTGTCTCTGTGTTTCAGTGTCTCAGTGTCTCTGTGTCTCAGTGTCTCAGTGTCACAGTGTCTCAGTGTCTCAGTGTCTCTGTGTCTCAATGTCTCAGTGTCTCTGTGTCTCAGTGTCTCTGTGACTCTGTGTCTCAGTGTCTCAGTGTCTCTGTTTCTCAGTGTCTCAGTGTCTCTGTGCCTCAGTGTCTCAGTGTCTCTGTGTCTCAGTGTCTCTGTGTCTCAGTGTCTCAGTGTCTCAGTGCCACAGTGTCTCTGTGTCTCAGTGTCTCAGTGTCCCAGTGTCTCAGTGTCTCAGTATCTCAGTGTCTCTGTGTCTCAGAGTCTCAGTGTCTCTGTGTCTCAGTGACTCTGTGTCTCAGTGTCTGAGTGTCTCAGTGTCTCAGTGTCTCTGTGTCTCAGTGCCTCAGTGTCTCAGTGTCTCAGTGTCTCAGTGTCTCAGTGTCTCTGTGTCTCAGTGTCTCAGTGACTCAGTGTCTCTGTGTCTCAGTGACTCTGTGTCTCAGTGTCTCAGTGTCTCTGTGTCTCAGAGTCTGAGTGTCTCTGTGTCTCAGTGTCTCTGTGTATCAGTGTCTGAGTGTCTCAGTGTCTCAATGTCTCAGTGTCTCTGTGTCTCAGTGTCTCAGTGTCTCTGTGTCTCATTGTCTCAGTGTCTCAGTGTCTCTGTGTCTCAGTGTCTCAGTGTCTCTGTGTCTCAGTGTCTCTGTGTCTCAGTGACTCAGTGTCTCAGTCTCTCTGTGTCTCAGTGTCTCAGTGTCTCTGTGTCTCAGTGTCTCAGTGTCTGAGTGTCTCAGTGTCTCAGTGTCTCTGTGTCTCAGTGTCTCTGTGTCTCAGTGTCTCAGTGACTCAGTGTCTCTGTGTCTCAGTGTCTCTGTGTCTCAGTGTCACAGTGTCTCTGTGACTCAGTGTCTCATTGTCTCAGTGTCTCAGTGTCTCTGTGTCTCAGTGTCTCAGTGTCTCAGTGTCTCTGTGTCTCAGTGTCTCAGTGTCTCAGTATCTCAGAGTCTCTGTGTCTCAGAGTCTCAGTGTCTCAGTGTCTCAGTGTCTCTGTGTGTCAGTGTCTCAGTGACTCAGTGTCTCTGTATCTCAGTGTCTCAGTGTCTCAGTGTCTCAGTGTCTCTGTGTCTCAGAGTCTCAGTGTCTCTGTGTCTCAGTGTCTCTGTGTCTCAGTGTCTGAGTGTCTCAGTGTCTCAGTGTCTCTGTGTCTCTGTGTCTCAGTGTCTCTGTGTCTCTGTGTCTCAGTGTCTCAGTGTCTCTGTGTCTCAGTGTCTCTGTGTCTCAGTGTCACAGTGTCTCAGTGTCTCTGTGTCTCTGTGTCTCTGTGTCTCAGTGTCTCTGTGTCTCAGAGTCTCAGTGTCTCAGTGTCTCAGTGTATCAGTGTCTCAGTGTCTCAGTGTCTCAGTGACTCACTGTTTCAGTGTCTCAGTGTCTCAGTGTCTCTGTGTCTCAGTGTCTCAGTGTCCCTGTGTCTCTGTGTCTCAGTGTCTCAGTGTCTCAGTTTCTCTGTGTCTCAGTGTCTCAGTGTCTCAGTGTCTCTGTGTCTCTGTGTATCAGTGTCTCAGTGTCTCTGTGTCTCAGAGTCTCAGTGTCTCAGTGTCTCAGTGTCTCAGTGTCTCTGTGTCTCTGTGTCTCAGAGTCTCAGTGTCTCTGTGTCTCAGTGTCTCTGCGTCTCAGAGTCTCAGTGTCTCAGTGTCTCTGTGTCTCAGAGTCTCATTGTCTCAGTGTCTCAGTGTCTCAGTGTCTCAGTGTCTCAGTGACTCACTGTCTCAGTGTCTCAGTGTCTCAGTGTCTCTGTGTCTCAGTGTCTCAGTGTCCCTCTGTCACAGTGTCTCAGTGTCTCAGTTTCTCTGTGTCTCAGTGTCTCAGTGTCTCAGTGTCTCTGTGTCTCAGAGTCTCAGTGTCTCTGTGTCTCAGTGTCTCTGTGTCTCAGAGTCTCAGTGTCTCAGTGTCTCTGTGTCTCAGTGTCTCAGTGTCTCAGTGTCTCTGTGTCTCAGTGTCTCAGTGTCTCTGTGTCTCAGTGTCTCAGTGTCTCTGTGTCTCAGTGTCTCTGTGTCTCAGTGTCTCAGTGTCTCTGTGTCTCAGTGTCTCAGTGTCTCTGTGTCTCAGTGTCTCAGTGTCTCTGTGTCTCAGTGTCTCTGTGTCTCAGTGTCTCAGTGTCTCAGTGTCACAGTGTCTCTGTGTCTCAGTGTCTCAGTTTCTCAGTGTCTCAGTGTCTCTGTGTCTCAGTGTCTCAGTGTCTCTGTGTCTCAGAGTCTCAGTGTCTCAGTGTCTCAGTGTCTCAGTGTCTCAGTGACTCACTGTCTCAGTGTCTCAGTGTCTCAGTGTCTCTGTGTCTCAGTGTCCCTGTGTCTCAGTGTCTCTGTGTCTCAGTGTCTCAGTGTCTCAGTGTCTCAGTTTCTCTGTGTCTCAGTTTCTCTGTGTCTCAGTGTCTCAGTGTCTCAGTGTCTCTGTGTCTCAGTGTCTCTGTGTCTCAGAGTCTCAGAGTCTCAGTGTCTCAGTGTTTCAGTGTCTCTGTGTCTCAGAGTCTCAGTGTCTCTGTGTCTCAGTGTCTCTGTGTCTCAGAGTCTCAGTGTCTCAGTGTCTCCTTGTCTCAGAGTCTCATTGTCTCAGTGTCTCAGTGTCTCTGTGTGTCAGTGTCTCAGTGTCTCAGTGTCTCAGTGTCTCAGTGTCTCAATGTCTCTGTGTCTCTGTGTCTCAATGTCTCTGTGTCTCTGTGTCTCAGTGTCTCAGTGTCTCAGTGTCTCTGTGTCTCAGTGTCTCTGTGTCTCAGTGTCTCAGTGTCTCTGTGTCTCAATGTCTCAGTGTCTCTGTGTCTCAGTGTCTCTGTGTCTCAGTGTCTCAGTGTCTCTGTGTCTCAGAGTCTCAGTGTCTCTGTGTCTCAGTGTCTCTGTGTCTCAGTGTCACAGTGTCTCTGTGTCTCAGTGTCTCAGTGTCTCTGTGTCTCAGTGTCTCAGTGTCTCTGTGTCTCAGTGTCTCAGTGTCTCAGAGTCTCAGTGTCTCTGTGTCTCAGTGTCTCTGTGTCTCAGTGTCTCAGTGTCTCTGTGTCTCAGTGTATCAGTGTCTCACTGTCTCTGTGTCTCAGTGTCTCAGTGTCTCTGTGTCTCATTGTCTCAGTGTCGCAGTGTCTCTGTGTCTCAGAGTCTCAGTGTCTCTGTGTCTCAGTGTCTCTGTGTCTTAGTGTCTGAGTGTCTCAGTGTCTCTGTGTCTCAGTGTCTCAGTGTCTCTGTGTCTCAGTGTATCAGTGTCTCACTGTCTCTGTGTCTCAGTGTCTCAGTGTCTCAGTGTCTCAGTGTCGCAGTGTCTCTGTGTCTCAGAGTCTCAGTGTCTCTGTGTCTCAGTGTCTCTGTGTCTTAGTGTCTGAGTGTCTCAGTGTCTCAGTGTCTCAGTGTCTCAGTGTCTCTGTGTCTCAGTGTCTCAGTGTCTCAGTGTCTCTGTGTCTCTGTGTCTCAGTGTCTCAGCGTCTCAGTGTCTCAGTGTCTCTGTGTCTCAGTGCCTCAGTGTCTCTGTGTCTCAGTGTCTCATTGTCTCAGTGTCTCTGTGTCTCAGTGTCTCAGTGTCTGAGTGTCTCTGTGTCTCAGTGTCTCAGAGTCTCTGTGTTTCCGTGTCTCAGTGTCTCTGTGTCTCAGTGTCTCAGTGTCACAGTGTCTCAGTGTCTCAGTGTCTCTGTGTCTCAATGTCTCAGTGTCTCTGTGTCTCAGTGTCTCTGTGACTCTGTGTCTCAGTGTCTCAGTGTCTCAGTGTCTCTGTTTCTCAGTGTCTCAGTGTCTCTGTGTCTCAGTGTCTCAGTGTCTCAGTGTCTCTGTGTCTCAGTGTCTCAGTGTCTCAGTGCCACAGTGTCTCTGTGTCTCAGTGTCTCAGTGTCCCAGTGTCTCAGTGTCTCAGTATCTCAGTGTCTCTGTGTCTCAGAGTCTCAGTGTCTCTGTGTCTCAGTGACTCTGTGTCTCAGTGTCTGATTGTCTCAGTGTCTCAGTGTCTCTGTGTCTCAGTGCCTCAGTGTCTCTGTGTCTCAGTGTCTCAGTGTCTCAGTGTCTCAGTGTCTCTGTGTCTCAGTGTCTCAGTGACTCAGTGTCTCTGTGTCTCAGTGTCTCAGTGTCTCTGTGTCTCAGTGTCTCTGTGTCTCAGTGTCTCAGTGTCTCTGTGTCTCAGTGTCTCAGTGTCTCTGTGTCTCAGAGTCTGAGTGTCTCTGTGTCTCAGTGTCTCTGTGTATCAGTGTCTGAGTGTCTCAGTGTCTCAATGTCTCAGTGTCTCTGTGTCTCAGTGTCTCAGTGTCTCTGTGTCTCATTGTCTCAGTGTCTCAGTGTCTCTGTGTCTCAGTGTCTCAGTGTCTCTGTGTCTCAGTGTCTCTGTGTCTCAGTGACTCAGTGTCTCAGTGTCTCTGTGTCTCAGTGTCTCAGTGTCTCTGTGTCTCAGTGTCTGAGTGTCTGAGTGTCTCAGTGTCTCAGTGTCTCAGTGTCTCAGTGTCTCTGTGTCTCTGTGTCTCAGAGTCTCAGTGTCTCTGTGTCTCAGAGTCTCATTGTCTCTGTGTCTCAGTGTCTCAGTGTCTCAGTGTCTCAATGTCTCTGTGTCT